>NC_091137.1:26516070-26829241 GCF_041381155.1 Argopecten irradians | reverse complement strand
TCCTGGTGTGTTATAAGTTCCTTAAATAAGTTTGACTATTGGCGATTTATAAGTAGGAAACATGAATGTAAAGTTGACAGAATATCTAGCCTCGGGTAGGACAAATCACAGTTTCGTTTATTTCCTATGCATATTATTAGCAAAATGTCAGATAGGTACCACACAATGTCACATATTTCTTTCGCTGGTTCTCAATTATAACCATTATCATTGTGCGTGCTTTCCCACCTCACTGCACTATCCTCTGACGTGACTCGCCATGTCTGGTAGCTGGTACATGCAGTCCAAATCAGAGTAATCGAGATATCAGTATCCAATTCGTCGTAAGCCAGAGCGTCGTCGTCGATGTCGATGAGATGATGTGACACTACATTACCAGTGGTGTTCTAGCCTGACATCTTTCATGGCCCATCCATAGCCAGAGTTTATATCAGGAACAACAGGTTCAAGGATGTGGGATCTCCTTCAGATTCTAACATATCGTATATGCTGTTTCAGACTTCTCAGGAAATTACACCAGATCCAGATTCTTCGAATGGTTGAATGATTCAAGCACCATTCATCAACCTTGTGGACACTCGTGCGACTATAGGTGGCACAGGTGATATCCTTGAGGTCTTTAATGAGGTCATAAATGTTAAATGTTTTTCATTGGTCAGACTTTCCCCATGTCCCTTGAAGGTACTGGTTGTGTCGCATCTGGTGTATGCATGGATACACCATTGAAGACTCTCCAGAAAAAGTTTTCTACAGTGCTCTCCAGACTTGGCAAAGAGAGGAACTTCACTGTAGACCTCAGTTATGACCTCAAATAATTCACCTGTGTCATCTCTGGTCACTGAGGGTTCACAAGAATGAGGAATTGTGCTTCATACGAATTAAGGAGATGCAACTCAACCCTTCGCAGAATGTGGCTCTGGTGTCTTTTCCATCCTACCGGAGAGGTCTGGAACATCATATACGATATGTGAATCACTAGGTTGAAAACAAGATGAGCTCCAACATCCGCGAACCCGATGTTCTTGATGTTACCTCTGGCCATGGACGGTTGACAAGTTAGAACCACGATGGTAAACCGGTAATGTAATATCACATCAGCTCATCAGCTCATCGACACTCTGGCGAGAAAGCACGCACAAAGATAATGCTTATCATTAAGAACTATTGAAAGAAATATGTGATACTGCAGTAACCATCTGACATTTCCTTACGTTATACACAGAAAAATAAAGTTAACAGTGGATGCGCTATTTCTAAAAGAAACAAATTTCGGAACGTGTCGTGGTATTAACAGAAACAAATGCTTTCTTCAGTTTTAATTTGATACCCTATTAGTTGGTGTTGTGCAGTAAAAATTCATCTTGAGACGCTACTAGTCTACAAACTTTCGAACATGAAAATGGATTTTGTTAGGAAATAAGTCCCACTTAGATATTAAGCCAACTTAAAATTCAAATGTGTTAAGATATGAATCGTCAATTGCCAATGTTATCTTTGGGAAGTTCTAAGACATCCGGAAACTGTATTGTCAGCGGTTTGGAAAAAAACAGCAATCATATACCCTGTATATGCACCCGGTGATGTTTTGTAAACCAAATGATGGTATAACAATAATTCTCTTTTGAATTTCTATACATTTTTGTTGTTTTTTGTTTTTGCTAATTGATAAGAGGTCAAAATAACTGATTTCAAATAATACTTTCTTGTTGGGAAACAATTATAGCTGCGTTTAGCCAAATATGAAAAAATTGCTATAAAATTATCATTTTTGAGCTTAAAATCCTATTTTTTTTCATTTCCTGCGTAGAAATCACTACATATATTGGATTATATGGTTCCGATATAAATTTTGTGTTATATTATGATCATTTTGATACCTCATTTGTCTAATTCGGTTGAAAAATGTTAATGTTATGACTATTTTTCAATTGTTAGTGAAATTTGAGATGGCGGCCATCTTGATGACGTCATAACAGGAGCTTATACAATGTTAACAATGTTTTTTTGTTGATGTTGTTTTTACTGATTGATAAGAGGTCAAATAACTGATTATAGAAATAATAGTTTGCTGTTGGCAAACATTTTTGCTGCGTCAAGCCAAATATGAAAAAAATGCTAAAAAATCACGTTTTTGAGCTTAAAATCCAATTTTTTCATTTCCTGCGTAGAAATAACTACATATATTGGATTATATGGTCCTGATATGTAATTGTTGTTCTATTGTGGCCATTTTGATGCCTCATTTGTCTTCTTCGGTTGAAAAATGTCAATGTTATGACTATTTTTCAATCTTTAGTGAAATTCGATATGGCGGCCATCTTGATGACGTCATAACCGGAAGTTCATCCCAGTTTATACAATGTTACCTCTCGATTTCGTTATCAGTGGGTCATAAGGCTTCAGAAAAACATTGGTTCGTTAAGTTGTGGGGGGGGGGGGGGGGGTGCACGTAGACCCCCCTAGATCCCGGCCTATATGAGAACCACATAAACAGAAACTGCTATTTGAATTATGTTTGAAAACAACATATCAACAGAAGCTGATATTTAAATGGGTTTAAAACAAAAGAAAAACAAAGCACAAGAACGGAAGTTACTATTTGAATGGTTTTCAAATAAAACATGAAAAATACTACTATTTGATTGGTGTCAAACCGTACAAGAAGAAAATCTGAAACTACTATTTGCATAGAACATTAATATGTGTAAGTATGAGGACAGACCCCAGACTTCCATACAATTCCAAGGCGTAATATGATGCATCGTCAAGGCAGACGTTAGGCCTGATACACAGGATGACTGCTATTGAAGAACAAGCTTACAGTATTTTTTTAAGCAACATACGTCCTCTTCCTTCAATAACATTTTCTAATCTATGGCAAATTATTATTATTACTTAGTTATGCCATCATTGAATGAAGTTTAAACAAATTCTCAAAATACCAATGAAGAGGTACTATCAAGTAGAAATTAAATGACCTCCGCTTTTCTATGAGGCCCGTTACGCCCACTCGTGACCAAACATGGTACCTACAGGAAAAGCCATCGTCATATGGTGTAGGACAACCGTCACAATTGTTCCTGTTTAGATAAAAGAGTGTTAATATGCGTGAAAAGGATTAATAATGAAAACATTGAAAGTGAAATCATAGTATTTATTTTATTTGTTTTTAATTCAATATCTGCGGATCGAAATTGCGTTCTTCACACAATTCTTAAATTTAATTTATTTGGAAATTTATCACAAGATGATGTCATGTTCGGTTTTCATCTCTGACTATATTCCCTTTAAGTGTCAATATCGATATTCAAATACCAACTTTTTCTAATGGGTTTCCTAATGAGAACTAATGGATTATTTTCCGACAATCAATTGTTTAATGAGAAACATATCGGTTTCGCAGTGAAGTTAACGTGAGTGAGGCCGACAAATTGATTTTATTAATATTGTCTTTTATCTTCGTTTTGACAGTCATTTTTTATTCCAAGGTTAAAACGTCTTGAGAAATACATTTAAATAAGCTTGAAACAAAGAGATAAGCACATGTAAGTTTTCACAATATCCAACTGTTATCACGTGACTACACCAGTATATGACCCTTGCTGTTAACTGGACAAAAACATCCCCCAAAAAAAACACCAGTGTTATATGACATGGGACGATTTGGCTTGGCTTTACTGTGTAGGGGATATATTGTAACCTCATCATATGATATAGCATCTGCAGCATGTGAAATAAAAACAGTGGAAGTTGATTGGTTGGTCGATCGATCTCTTTTTCCTATTTACAGTTGAGGAAGTTTAAGGACGACCTCCCATGTATGTCACGTGTTGTGTTTGTGAATGTGTTCCTATTGTATCCCCTTGTAATAGCTGACCTTTTGACCCTTTGGTAGTGATATCATATATCGTTATGCCGTTACATCACCCCCCCCCCATCTTGTCACGTGCTGATAATTGGCAAACCAAACGTCACATTACTTTTATACTGAACATTTAACCTTTAAACTACTTCAAAAATGTAGGATGGAGTTGTGACATGATGGAGCTATTCTCAAAAAAAATTATAAATATCATCCGGATCACACACGTTTCATAACATTTCCTTTACATTTTCGATTTTCAATAAATGTGAATTATATGGTCCCCACCCTTACCCCTTCCACAGCGGACTATTTGAGGTGCCAAAGTGGTCACAATAACTAAAATCTAAAAAAATCCTTTCAATTTAGCGGTGTCATGAATTCAAATACTCTTCATTGATTAAAATTAATTGATAAACTATTTCATTTCAATATATATTTTACTGCAAATAACACGGAAAGCCTACAAGTTTGTATCCATGTTATATTAACGTAATTGATTTTTTTTATTTAAAATTTTGACTGAAATTAAATTCGAGATAGGAATTGACTTTGACTCAACCGGAATTTCGAGTCATCGAATTTCGAGTCATCCGATTTTAAAATACATACACAAAGAAAAAAAAAAAAAACAGGACTTCAAAATTAATTCAACTCAACCGGAATTTCGACTCTGAGCGATTTTGAGATAACGAGTTTCGACTGTGTGTTTGCCATCTCCAAACAATTCCGGTATAGTACAATTATCGACAAAATATTTTTACATTTAACATTGCATTATGAATGAATATCATTATTAGTGTATCTCCCCAACCTATCACCGTAGAAAAATCTTAAATACATTTAAGTTTCAGATATAATATTCTGATATACATGGCAATAAATATTTATATTTTCTTCATTACAATTGTCACAGCCGTGTAGTAGAGTTTTTGTGTTAAAATGATAGTGGGGAATATTAGTGTTATTTACTTTGGTTCTGAGTGATGATCTTTGTTCACTAAGTTGTATGGTCTATCACTTTCGCTCTTTTTGTCGTAGTGAAAACTGTTTAAATGGACAATTCAACTAGAGTCTATAAATAGGGTTTTACGTCACTCAGCTCAACCCGCGAGTTTCACGTGATCTCGCCTGAAGTAACACGAGAGTTGTGAAACCAAGAGAAAATGTCAACAATTTTTCATAAACAAAAACATGTGGTCGTCCTCAGCCGACTGGATTTACGAAGAAAATAATGCTCACGCATTACAATATTTGATACATACATTATTTGACGGCAATGTTTGAAATTTATGTTTCAAATGCTCTAATTACCTGGCTCACCACGTGCACGTCGTGTCGAACGTTAGTCACGTGATACGATTCGGAATCCGACAAAACCCGAAGTCACTGAACATGGCGGTGATTTAAGACGCTTTATTCAAAACCAGGAATGCATGTATATATATCCGTTGATTTCGGCTCTCGTATAGGCCGACATATGTTTTTGGGGAGCTACATCGACAAGTTACATGTCAATGTTGTGTCCACTCCGTATCCAAAAAGTATACTCCGTACCTAAAATTTCGAGTCCACTCCGTGATTAAAAGATCATAAATTTTCATAGTCCACTCCATGTCAATGCGAAATTGTTTAAACATCGATAACTAATTAATAAGTTGACCAACGTGATGAAACATTCGGTATATATGCATCAAAACGTCCGAAAATCGCATGTTTACAATGATTATTACGCTTCGATTTTTAAATCGCAACTAACGCCTACTTCGATTCTGAGCAGTGATACAACCATAAAACGTAATGATGGATCCAGAGGAATGGAAGTGCTTGTTCCTTGTCAAATTCTCTCAAAATCTAGCCATGCTATGGAAAAATCGGCTCCTTATTTCTGCAGAAACCTCACTTTGTAATCGACACCTACCTTTTTCGTTCTGAACCGGCCGCCATCTTGAAGTCTCCACTCCAGATCGGGTACACTGCAGTGATTTCGTGAACAAAAGACATCGGTTGGCTAGTAAATTACAAAGCTAATTTGTATCAAAGATCAGGTGACCTTGTTTAATTATAATACCGGTATGGTAATTCTTCGTTATTATGTTCGATAATATATAAGGACACATTTGTCCAAAAAATATCAAAAGGCTGGTAGGTGCATGGGGCAACATTTTTACACATCTTTGTGATATTCAATATCATCATTCCGGTGATCGTTTATGCCATTGGGCCTCTTGTTCCAGCTTTAATTTTGCATCACCTATATATCCTGTCGAATCGTCGTCAGTAAGTTTGATTTTATGTTGCTCAAAGCAATTCAAAACTAGTAGTAGTCTTCAAATATTTTGTGGGTGCTTTCAGTGAGGGGCTTGCATTTCATACCTGTTTATACAGCCAGGGTCGCATGAGGACAGACACTAATGTATGCAGTCTTTTTTCATATGTGAAAAGCGTTGTGTGTGTGCTTTGAAAATTTGCGGTATGTTCGTGGTGTGTTTCTTGTAACTGTTGGCCTTTTTACGGTGCTATCCCACTGAAACATGTCCCCGAAGTTACCAAACCAGCTCTTCCACGGTCACATTAAACTGACAACGGGTGCACTCTTGAAGCTGAACGCTAGGAACAGAACCTAATACTTTTATGTGGTGTCTCGAACAGGGGCAAAACCCAAAGCATTCTTCACAGGGGCGAGCGCTTAATCAAATGCTAAAAATGAGGTGGTGTCCAAGGAGACACAAAACAAGAGGCAATCATGCGTTGTACCTTCTTTATAATCTATGTAAACACATTGCGTTTTTTAAATAAATAAAGTACTAGATTACTTAGATGTGTATATTTACAAGAATGATCATGAATTAGTTTAAACTTTCTTTATTTAATTTCTTCACACAGCAATACAATATACAGTCGATATAAAGGAAAATAGAAACAAGCGTATACGACACTTATATTAATCTATGACTTTGATATTAATTTACTAATACATTCTTGACAAGACAGCATATAGAAAGTTTACTTAAGCAAAGTTTGCAATATTGAAACTTAATAAATTGAAAAAAGTTTTTTTATGGAAACATGGGGGGAGAGGGGGTGTAGGGTTTGGGTTAAAATAACATATATAGACAAAGTTAAATTAAACAATAGTTGAAAATCTACCGAATTTAAGTATGTAATTGTGAACAGCTAAGCAGATTATCTTATTTTCGTGTACAGATAGTGTTTCGTTCCCAAAGAGAAGAAGGTCTACAGTAATAGTATATAGTAATGAACGTATAAATCGTGTTCGAACTTCGTCATAGCTAGTACATTCTAATAGGAAGTGAGAATTGTTTTCCATTTGACCATAAACTTATCTTGGAGACTCACGATATTTTTGTTAAAAAGGTGTTCATTGAGGGAACTGCATTCCTTGCGTAAACGGGCATGGTGAATTTGTCCCTTACGAGTTACAAAGTTAACAAAGTTAAAATAAATAGGTATGATTCTTGTATGATTCATGAATTTGAACAATAATAAATAAATTTGTCAGTATTATTCGTATATCACTAAACGGGATAAGCAAACACCACCAGCAGATAAGAGAGTATATACATACATTTATTTTCATTTCCCCCCATATATTGTCATGGATAGTATGTCATTATGGATAAATATTACGATTTTTAATGAAGAAAATGTGTTAAGTGATTTTAAAATACAAGAGGAACGAAAATAGAGTAATATAAGGTATCTCATCCGAATCTTTTTTAACAAATATCATATCATCAAAAATATATTTTGTGCGGAAGCAATGCTCATTCTAAAACAGAAACATGTCAGTTTCTGCATTAACAAGAAATCGATATTTGAAAATGAAGTGCATTTCCTGATTTTAAATGTCGATTTTTTTCTGACAACACAAATTATTTCATTCTTCATTTGTAATTACTCTTCTCGCTGTTTTTGAGGTAATTGGGTTTTCAGCCTAATTCTCCGGCGTATAGCACTCATGACATAGCTACATGGTCGTGTACTTTTAAGATATGGATGTAGATAGAGATATATATTTACATTCAGTTTTCACTATTACTATATCATATAAACTAACCAAATCAGACTGCAATCTATCACGCAATACCGTCATGATGTCCCCTATGTCAATTGACAGTTATAATGTCAATAATGTCAACTGACCGTTAGGTTGTCACTATATATCCACTGACTGTTATGATGTCACTAATATCAACTGGTCGTTATGATGTCACTAACGTCAACTGACCTGTTCAGAGGTTGATATTGCAAATCCGGTAACCTGGCTATAAATAGACACAGGGAATTCCCTGTCTCTTCCACATTTTTGACCAATCAAAATAGAGCATTCCCGATCAACGGGCAATAGCCAAATCCAACATTGCAGACAACAGTGAGGTAGGATTAGGAAAGATGTTAGCCTAAGGACTTTTTAAATGTAGCACTATGTTCGAAACTTATATGCACAGCAGAAGTACTAAAAATTTTTCTTGAATTTTGTTTAAATACTTATTGCGCTGTCCTTGCTTCAAAATTGTTCCAAGTAGCAAAACTTGTATCATTGTATTGTTTCATATAACAAAACAATTATTGACTTTTTGTAAGTTAATACGAGGAAGTGTTAAACCTTTGAAAGGTGATATTATATTTCTCCTGGCCTTCGGCCTCGGGGAATATCACCTTTCTCAGGTTTAACAATTCCTCGTATTAACCTAGAAAAAGTCAATATTTGTATAATAATGTCATTTATGCCGACTGACCGTAAGGTTGTTACTAATGTCGACTGATCGTTATGATGTCACTAATGTCAACTGACCAATATGATGTCACTTACACAATGTATGTCAACTGACCAATATGATGTCACTTATGTCAACTGACCTTTATGATGCCACTAATGTCAATAGACCAATATAATGTCACTGATTTCGACTGGCCGTTATGATGTAACTAATATTGACTCAATGCTGGCGCAATAGCTATCATCGGTTTTCTTGGTCTTTTTGGTGATCAAATCCCATTTTAGTTAATATTTTTACTTTCGAATCACCAACTGTTGTGAAGCAACTAGCAACACAACGAGGCTTCATATTAGTGCAAAAATATTTCAATAAAGAAAATTTGGCATGCTATTTCGATAATTTACTAACAATTTTAAAATTACTCCTAACAATCCATGTCGAAACTCAAACTTCTAAGTTGAATGCTGTAATGAGACACGACAGTGTATTAGTAGAGTGCCAGAAGTGATTACTGTAGAATACGGCCATATATTTGTATAGACAATGTACCATTACACTCATCTTCACTTACTGGCATGTCAATTTCATCCTACAAATTAGTTAAAACAATTTTGTATTTTCATTACACAAATATTATTTACTCACTGTGTACATCCATGTAACAGATACAGGTATGTGCTCTTCGTTCTTTCATTTATTCACACTCCAAGTCTAGCTTCAAGAAAATGCAAGATACAAAGCATTTTATTCTCTTCATGAAAAGAGGAATTTGAAGACATTCTTCGCGAATGTTAGGTGCCTTTTACGTTTACGTTAAAAAGCATGTGTTTTATCTTTGTGTAATTTTAAGAAGTATTTATGAAATAAAATAATTCTGTGCTTTAAGTTTGAATCATAAAAGAAGAATTATTCATATTATTTCTATCACAAGGGAACATAAGTAAAAATAGTCACGTGTTGACAAAACAGACATGTAATTAAAGCGAACCCATAGCAATTCTGCGTTTCACAACATTGTGTCATCCGTCTTTACCTATTCTTCTCGTTACATGGGAATAAAGGTTCTCATCGAAGTAATTTAATCTAACTAATCTTATTCTAACGATGAATATAACGTAAAGAAAAGCACTAATTGGTTTTCATTAGAGCATGCTCGGCAAGGTGATTAGCGGAACATGGTAGGAAATTGAAAATAAAAAACAACATGGCATACATTTTAGGTATGTGTACATACATCCCTAAGAGGATTACAAGACAATAGTTGATAACATTAGGAATAGTCCTGTGTTCAGTTGTTTATATCAAATGTCACTCCTAGAGCAACATGTCAATTCAGAGTGCATGACCGGAGCCAACTGGTTTGAAGATTAAGCTATTCCGCAGACCTACCGGGACATTTCCGTTCAAGCGGGACTCGTTTCAAATACACGTTTTTTGTTTTTAATCCGCTATGAATAAAGGTATTGAATATTTATTTTGCACAAGTACTCTTGATTATATACCAATATGGTGCCATATGGATTTTTAATAGCAGAGGTGCTGCGGGACTGGTGAACTGAACCAGTAAGGTTAATTTCCCTGTGGTACACTTCACGTTTGTTTAAGTTGATGTGATTACGGTGTACAATACGGAGTACACACAGAAAGGGTTGTTAGTTTGAATGATTTAGTAATAATAAGGAGATAAAATATTGATGTTTACACATGCAGTATATATATATATATTACATAATTTGTTATACACCAATCTATATATGCAACTATTACACACCGACCGTCAATAAAACCTTGTTATATTGTTCAAGTTATATTGCACGCTCCATGAACGTTATATTGCACGAAATGTTATTCAGGTGACACTTTTCACGTGAATTTCGCGTGAAGACATATTGGCTCTGTAGCATTGACTGTTAATCCTCTTGAAAGTCTAATATCAGTTTATAATGTAAGTTCATATAACATGAACATTAAAGTTTCATTATTGATAATGATATTCAATATTTGTGTTAGGTGTTATGATGTGTTGGGTAACTAATACACTATAGCCTAGTATTTTAATATGGTATTTTTATTTATACTTAATATCTTTAAACATTTACAAAATATCGAGGCCTTAACGGTCATCTGAATACTTTGAGGCCTTAACGGTCATCTGAATACTTTGCAGAAAGGTAAGAATCATTTTTGTCAAATTTGATATTTTTGGTTTGTTTTTAAAGTTAGACAGAAATAATCATATCTAATCGTAAAACCATGGTCACTACTTCCTATCGAACTTCGATATGTTATATCCCGTTTCCTCTTGGGCTTGGTATTATCAGGTCCATGACGCTAGGTTCACTCCCTCTCCTGGTTCTGGTGTAATCATATTACCATAATTATCTATTATGACCCTTAGACATTCCCGTCGTATATTGTGCCTTATGTTAATTAAGTATAATATCGGTGTAATTTCAGGAACGTTTCGGCTTTATCTTTTTTGAAAAAACATGACGTATTTGATACAGGTCTTGCTACAGAAAATTGCTTGTGCAATTATGTTACAAAGTTGCTTATGTAGCTGCCACGGAAACGTTTTCCATCGATGATGAAAATTACCATCTATTTGTTAGATGGGGTCTGTAGTGGCCACATATGACTTCTGGCTTAAAGTCCCTATGTATTAACATATCCTAGCTAAGACCATCACAGACTCCTTCCAAGCAAGTTTTAGATCAACCTACTGGTGGAGCATCAGAAATAAAACAGGTTTGCAGACAATGACGGATATACAATGAACGCCTTAGAAGACCTAGGTAGAAATCAACGTCGTGCCAATGCATAATGAATACTGCTGATGTACGGATTGTATTCTCTGTTTGTCATTAGGATTGCAAAATATTACGAATGCTAGAATTCATCATATCGTTAACTGCAATGTATTCATAATTATTTTACAATAAAAAATGATTACGGTAAAACACGTTTATAGCGAACACTCTCATAACGAATTCATGGTAATAACGTAGTGATTTCCATTCCATTCCGTTCGTAAAGTACATTTTGTCCGATAAGCGATAAGTATTATACAGGTGTTTCATGCTTTATCAGTCACCAGTCAAAGCTCGTTTCTCGAGGTGTTGTGATAAACCCGATGAACTGTTTAAAGGGTTGGTCCCAACACCGAGAGGAATAGTATACAGTTGTTTCATGCCTTATCAGTCAACAGTCAAAACTCTATTTCCGAGGTGTTGAGACCAACCCGATGAACTGTTTCCCGAGGCCGGGGGCTGAAAAGGCATGAAACAAATGTTTTGTTCCCTGAACCACAATCTTAAACTTATCACTGGGCTAGTAACAAGCAATTTTGCCGAAAGAATACCGGTATTTGGGTCGATCCGGTGCAAATATGACGTCAACAATAAAGCGCATGCAAACGTTCCGCACCGGTCAACAGTCAAATTATTGACCAGTCAATAGTCGAGATTACTTTATTTTATATTTATATAGAGAGTCAGGTAAAGATTATGATTATAACTGGACTCTCTATATAAATGTAAATAAACTAATTTCGCCTATTGACTGGTCAATAGTTTGACTGTTGACTGGCGCGGAACATTTGTATGCGCTTTAATGTTGACGTCATAATAAATTGTTGACGGCTTAAACACCGGCACGCCGTACCTAAATACCGGTATTCCTTCGGCGAATTAAGCTCATGCAAAAGTTTACCGCCGGTCAACAGTCAAACTATTAACCGGTGAATAGTTTCTGACGATTTGTATGTGTAACGATGTTCAAGCAATTGCATATGAAAGCAGTCGAAATTACTTTATTTACATTTATATAGAGAGTCAGGTAACAAAACGAACTATGCTCATACCGAAGTAATTTCGTTGTTCCAAGAGGTTCGTTATAACCGTATATACCAAAATAGATACGTTACAGTATACAGAATTACACCTGTACTATAAAAGATTTAGGTCTACATATATTACTTTTACAATTATTTCAAACTATTAGATGATATTTCAATTGTATTTGATACTGTACAAACATTTCTTCTCAATTCACTTCTATCATCTATGGAATTGATCTCATAAAGCATTTGTTAATGAATTGTATTCGAGATTTAGTGCTTTGTCATGTCGATATCATGATGATCAATATGATAATTGCTATAAAGCAATCTAAGAAAGTTCTTTGACTCTATCATTATTCAGCAGTTATACAATATGGTTTCCAAAAACGCAGATATATATATACTGATATAATTAGCATGGTTTGTTCCGAAACCTAGAGAGGGTATGATATCGCCACCCACGGGGAACATAAAGGTGAATTATACGTTTATAGAGGATTTTCTCCCAAAACAATAAGAAAATATTTCGAAGTCAATGTGCTTAACATTGTCACTACGATAACTCCGATATCTCATTTGAGGATTTTCAAACTTGGAAAGATTAATAAAAATAGAGCCGGTGTAGCTGTTGTGGTTGAAATAAGCTTGATATAATGAATTGATTCTCAATATTTTTATGATGATAAGCTTATGTAAAAAGGTAAACAATGTGGTAATTGGGTGGTGGAAGATATTACAAACAAACGAATAAAAAGAGCTTAGCTTTGGACTAATCATTTTGTGAAAAAAAACCCAATAACATTGGTCACCGTATTCATGATATACATCCAAACTGTCTTTTACGTTCCCTACGTGACCCTATACGGATGATATATGTATACTAATATAAATGGCCCGTTGGTGTACCATATGCCGTTTGCAGGCTTACAAGGATAGGTCCTCTGGTGTTCCATATGCCATCGCCAGTCTTCGAAGGTCCCATGCGCAGTCAGCAGACGTTTTTTCATGATCACGATGACATCTGGTCTGATGTTTATTCATACCGTGAACGTGTTTACAGTATATAGTCGGCGCATGTGCATAAACATTTCGCTAGAGTTGCTGTTCATAACTCATCAAGACTGTTGACCAGTATTACACCTAATGCACTGTCATCGATCACGGCAATAATATGTGTTTATATTCCGATAATTGCATCTGCATTACAAATACCTGGCGAAACGAACCAATGTTGAATATGTTGTTTGAAGTGGTAATGAACTGTTTTTTGTTCGATAAGTACCGCCTTTTAAATACAACAATATGGCCTCTAGCAGACGTATACAAATACTCTATTTTGTTTCATGTCTATAAAATAACAATATTCAAAGGTGTTTATCTATTACAAGCGTTATTATAAAGAATATGATTACATATCTAAACATAAATGTTTAAACAGATGATCATGCTGTAGATTAGCTAAGTATGCTCATACTCACTAAACAAAGTTTATTATTATTATTATAAACGTATAAAAATTAGAAGTATTCACGTTTTAATTTGATATGAAGGTTTAGGTGCCATGAATGGATGAAAATATGTTTTCTTCAGTAAAATATTGGAAACCATTGAGTTTCATGCTTCAGAAGTGAAGAGCATTTAAACGCACTGACAAACATGTATGAGGCTTTATAAGCATTTTCTAAAAAACGAAGAAAAAAAAGAAAAAAAACAAAGAAAAAACAAACAAACAAAAATTCACGCACTGTAATAAATATTATTTTTATGTTGTATGTATACATGTAATTCTGCCGAAATTCATTTTGAACACTTATGTGATAATCAAACCCTATTGTAAGATTTGTAATGATCAAAAATTGTTGATACATTTTCAAGATGAATAACGTAACAAATCAAAAGCTCTCCTTGAATCATGAATCTGAAAGTTACACACATATAACTTTATTGTAGATAGGTTTATATATTTCTAAATATATCTCGTCAAAGAAATTGAATATCGTTGAAATTAATTACGAAGGAAAACAACAGACGATTAAATACACAATTTAGTAATTATACAACAAGAACTGACATCGGTTTTGGAAAGAGTTTTTTTGCATCTTTCAATTTAAATCAGATCAATTGTGGAGCAAAGAAATGACATCCTATATTACCAAAATATTTCAAGATGAATCTAAAACGAAAATTGAAAACAAATTTGAAATTTTTAATGTTAAGAAAGGAATGTATCTTACTCAAGATAAAAAATAAGTTTTGTAATAATTTATATTTCTAATGACGCATTATCAAAATAAAGAATAATAGCTAGTCTGACGATATGAGAACATGTTCCATACACAACCACGATTGTATAAAAAATATCTTCACATAATTGATAATTTCTAACCGGATGACAATGTTTGAAAGGACATGCCCTTGACACAATACTTGACGTCTTCTTATTAGATGAAAGATATCAAGACAATGTATATTGTGTATAACGTATTGCCATCCGCGTCCACTCAATCATTCTATAGCACTCTTGTTGTAATCAATTTGATATGGATGTTGATGAATTTGAAAATAATTTTAAACATTAAAGTTCTTTGCATGCATTTTAGTAGGATCGTCGTGATATGAGGCGTTAAAATTTAACCCTGGGACCAATTATAACGAGATTTGTATTTTATCGTATAATATTTTCTTTAGCAATCGGTCTTTCTGGCAGAAAAAAGTACACAAACACTTTGTCCTTGTCTTAATAATCGAAAAGCAGCTGTTGAAGTCTTTGTAAAATGAAAAATTTTATCTGATTAATCGACCTACATGTAGAGCGTTAGAATATAACCTGCTGCTATAATTGTATGATGGGTGCTGGTGATGTTTTTGATTTAATAATCTTCCAGGTGAGTTTATATTATTGCATTGAATAAGGAAATAAAATGTCAATGTGTTATAATAGTAAATTTCATTATCTAGTCTCCAGTAAAATAGATTCAAGAACATTGACATTATATCCCATTCTAAACTCATATATGGCGCATAGTACAAATGATCAAAAACTGGTATTAGCAAAGGGAAGGGTGTGTTGCTTGGTGTCTTCGATGGCATGCTTCAGTGATATTTAAGGATTAACTTGAATAGATTTTTTATGTTATGGAGATATAACACAAAAATCTGAGTGTACTCTAAATAAACCGCGAAGCGGTTTATGATGAGAGTACACTCAGATTTTTTCAATATTAAAAATTCATTTTTGGACTTTTTGTCTATGAAATCATTACGCCGTCATCGCCAATCAGAAGCAACGTTACAAACGGCGACGTCATTTTTTCCTTTATGGGCTGATAAAGTAAATTTTTAAGCCAATGAAAATGCTCGTAACAAGCAAAATTAAATTATAGCACTATAAAAATGGCAAAAGTTCAACTACACAAGAAGACACAACACGAACATGCTGCAGTTTCCCAAAACATGCACCTCACACTTCACACACGGCATACATGAGAGGTTGTCCTTACATGATCCTGGCTGTTAATAGGACGTTGTATAATCAAATAAACAAGCAAACACGTATCAGCAAAAGAAATCATATATCGCCCCGCTTCTCTCCTTTAATCATTCTGACGACGTTGTAGCACTGTCCACTCTTTCCAGCTAAGAGCATAGTTAATTTTGTGGTGTGGTATTTGATGTAAACAAGTGATTTTTTGTTTGTTTTTAAGGTCGGTGAGGGCGTATAATTATGTGTGCTGCCCATGTTGCATGTGCATAACAGACGACTAATGTTAATACATAACAATACAGTAATACCTTTATTACAATGTATACATAACAATACAGTAATACCTTTATTACAATGTATACATAACAATACAGTAATACCTTTATTACAATGTATACATATAGAGATTGAACAGTGTGTTTTGATTGCGTTAAAAGTGGTATGAACGCAATGGGATACAGACATATTCAATGTAGCGCGTTAGCGCTACATGTAGAATATGTCTGTATCCCATTGCGTTCATACCACCTCTAACGCAATCAAAACACTGTTCAATCTATATATTTACATAAATTAGTCTATTTTTACATGTTCGTTATAAAATTTAAAACGATACTGGTTGCTAAGCTGGGTAACTACGGTAGTGAGGATGGCCGTCGATATAGTTCCGATTGTTGAATGTTATAGCTGCAGTTTGATTTGAAATATAACAATGACACATTTCAATTATTTTTTTCAAATATGTTTTTTCTTCAGTTTGACCATACATCATTAATGCCCATTTCAAATAAAAATTGAGATAACTGAGGCGGAAACACTACCGGTATGTATCGTTGTCAGGGTAGTGATGCGGTCCGAAGTGGAGCGAGCCGCCATATTTGATTTTCAACCGAGGAAAGTAACTGTGATATAGCCTGTTGATGGTATGACCGTTGAGCTGCTAATTGTATGTAATGTATGTATTGGTCTACGAACGCGATATAGACTAAATTCTTCATAGTCACGACTTTTATTTTTATTGTACGGATGATAAACAAGTATTTGCATGATGTGTGACTGACGTAACTGTGGATTTCCTCGAACATTCCTGAGGAAAGCCTCCGGTTGTAGCCCCGACCAGCGATTCTTTTTGTTGTTTATTACCGTTACAATGCTTGAACACATATTCTTTTTTGATGTCAAATACATATTTAGTTGGATCTGATAACAACTCTTTATTGTCATTTTGAATCCGAAAACGAGGAAACTTTGTTTACACTTCATACAGTATAGGCCAAGCGAGTGACGAGCATGATATTGTCTTTATCGCCGAAGGATCAGTCTTGAAACAAATACAAGACCGAAATAGTTTTTCAGTTTATTATTAATTCAAAGCAAATCTGTCATCTGCAAAAAGGTAAAATGTAAATTAAGTAATTAAAATTTATTTGGGTTATCATATGACGCAAAATCTTACGAAGCGTGAACTAGAAGTAGTCCGATCCAACTCAGAATTTGTATTAATACGTCGTTGCGTTTACGCTGATTTGAACGCAACTCCCCTCCCGTTGACTATATAGAGGCATATGTAAAATATAAAACAATACAGTAATACCTCTATTAAAAGGTATACATAACAATACAGTAATATCTTTATTACAATGTATACATAACAATACAGTAATACCTTTATTACAATGTATACATAACAATACAGTAATATCTTTATTACAATGTATACATAACATAACAATACAGTAATACCTTTATTACAATGTATACATAACAATACAGTAATACCTTTATTACAATGTATACATAACAATACAGTAAAATCTTTATTACAATGTATACATAACAATACAGTAATATCTTTATTACAATGTATACATAACAATACAGTAATACCTTTATTACAATGTATACATAACAATACAGTAATATCTTTATTACAATGTATATACATACACAATTACAGTAATACCTTTATTACAATGTATACATAACAATACAGTAATATCTTTATTACAATGTATACATAACAATACAGTAATACCTTTATTACAATGTATACATAACAATACAGTAATACCTTTATTACAATGTATACATAACAATACAGTAAATATACCTTATTACAATGTATACTACAGTAATACAATTACAATGTATACATAACATACAGTAATACCTTTATTACAATGTATACATAACAATACAGTAATATCTTTATTACAATGTATACATAACAATACAGTAATACCTTTATTACAATGTATACATAACAATACAGTAATATCTTTATTACAATGTATACATAACAATACAGTAATACCTTTATTACAATGTATACATAACAATACAGTAATATCTTTATTACAATGTATACATAACAATACAGTAATACCTTTATTACAATGTATACATAACAATACAGTAATACCTTTATTACAATGTATACATAACAATACAGTAATATCTTTATTACAATGTATACATAACAATACAGTAATACCTTTATTACAATGTATACATAACAATACAGTAATACATGTATACATAACAATACAGTAATACTTTATTACAATGTATACATAACAATACAGTAATATCTTTATTACAATGTATACATAACAATACAGTAATACCTTTATTACAATGTATACATAACAATACAGTAATACCTTTATTACAATGTATACATAACAATACAGTAATATCTTTATTACAATGTATACATAACAATACAGTAATACCTTTATTACAATGTATACATAACAATACAGTAATATCTTTATTACAATGTATACATAACAATACAGTAATACCTTTATTACTTTATTACAATGTATACATAACAATACAGTAATACCTTTATTACAATGTATACATAACAATACAGTAATATCTTTATTACAATGTATACATAACAATACAGTAATATCTTTATTACAATGTATACATAACAATACAGTAATATCTTTATTACAATGTATACATAACAATACAGTAATACCTTTATTACAATGTATACATAACAATACAGTAATACCTTTATTACAATGTATACATAACAATACAGTAATATCTTTATTACAATGTATACATAACAATACAGTAATATCTTTATTACAATGTATACATAACAATACAGTAATACTTTATTACAATGTATACATAACAATACAGTAATACCTTTATTACAATGTATACATAACAATACAGTAATACCTTTATTACAATGTATACATAACAATACAGTAATATCTTTATTACAATGTATACATAACAATACAGTAATACCTTTATTACAATGTATACATAACAATACAGTAATATACATAACAATACAGTAATACCTTTATTACAATGTATACATAACAATACAGTAATATCTTTATTACAATGTATACATAACAATACAGTAATACTTTTATTACAATGTTCTTTTCTTGATGGTATCGCTGGCGGTATGAGTCAGTGAGATAGCACTATTAAATGGACAAGGGCCTCCACTATTGCAAAGAGACACAACAGGAACATACCGCAGCCTCCAAAAGTATATAACGACATACACAGATACACATTTAATAGGCAGGTGAGATCTCCTTCAATGGCCCTAGCTTTTAATAAAACGTATGTTATGTAATCAACCAATCTTGATGGCGTTCAAACCTACGTCACCCAATTTTATATGAAGAAAAGTTTTTTTTTACAATAAATACGTCTTAAGATCATGAATCGGTCCACGAAATCATGACCAAAACCAATTCAAAGTCATCATTTTTTTATATCAATTGAAAAGTTGATTTTGAACGTATTTCCACAAATACACCATAGTAAAAACTTGATTGAATCCCTATACCAGCACAAATTGTTCTATCAATAGGACATAAAGAACCAGAGTTTATTTCACTCACACTCTTTTATATGTTATAATGATTGGGCAACAACATGTTACCGGCGGGACAATAATTCTACCGTTTCCATATAAAACCAAAATGACTAACCATGGAGAGGAAACTGCACTCACCCTTTTAGTCTATCTATGGGGAAAATCATGTTTGACTGGCATTTGTTGTCAATTTAATATAATTCAATGGAAATAAAACAACAATAAACAAAGTCGTTAACCAATGTTCTAGTGAGTAAACAATTTGGTTTGGGTTCGCCTGCTATGATAGTCGCGAGGGCGATATTATACGCTATTTTCCGGCGGCAGCGAAGACTTCGTCAACATTTAAAGCTTTTCGTTTAGATCTGTTTTTGAAGAACTTGTGCTCCGATCTGAACGGAACACAATAACAACTTCACAACGCTCACAATACATTATTCAATAGTGAACGTTTACATGACATCATAAGAATCACATTTAATATATGGTTTTAAGTTTTCAGAAAAAGAAAAGAAAAAACAAATCAATCAAACCAGTACGCCTGAGATATTTATTTCGGTGATAATCCCGTCACATATAATGATTGTGTTTTACATTAATATAATTGATATTTTGTTTATATAAAAAGGCAGGTCGACAACAACAACCAGGTATGGCACTTATACGTTTTATTTTATTAGAAGTGTTTCACTTGTTTATTAGTTATTTTTATACGTTGGATGTGTAAATGCAATAGGTGAATAAAATTTTTCTTCATTTTACTTAATATCTGCTTGCACCAAATCATAACGGTGAGTCACAAAGTATCTTATTCTGACATTGAGGTAAATTACTACAAAAACCTATAAAATTCCGATATAGAGCAGATGCATCACGTTATATGACCTTTACAAACAATAACTTCATATGGTAAAGTTTCTTATAAAAACATGTGTCTGCATTTTAACGTCCATCTATCTATAATACACCACGACTTTGTCGTTCGCAGACCTTGACATTACACGAGCTTGGGTTATCCTTCAATTAATTTTGATTTTCTGTTGGTTGGTTTGACAAACGCATTAGATGAGAAAGGAAATCTAATTAGTGAAACAAGAAAATGATTCTCTGACATTTTACACTTTGCAAATAAGATATGAAATTACAAGCAATGTCAGAAAATTTCCTTCTCGTAGTAATTATAACGATTTTGTGTACACCGTACCCAGTCATTATCGGTCTGTCAACATAGATATTCCTTATAATGAATCTACATGCATCATGTCTGTCATTCCGCCAGTATCATGTATCGCATGCTTTAGTTAGCGGGTATTGTTTTACGCCCAAACATCATATACCAAGTATTCAATTTCCATGGAATAGGTAGGGAAAGCAAATAGTTCGTGATTAATAACTGGGGAACCATCTTTTGCTTGCATAATGGAGGTTAGAATTCGAAACACCCATTATGAATACACATGCATGACCACAAGTGTGTTAATAAGAGTAATTATTATCGAATCTCTACTTTTATACAAATCACAGTTATGAAACTGATGTCATTGTAACAATATATTTGCGGAAGGTGACGATGCCATTAAGATAACGAGTCACGAATTAACAAGTGACGAGTACATAGAGGCAATAATAAATAGTTTATCTGATTAGTTCCAAAACCAGCTGTATAGTTTATATAGTCCATTTCCTTTATTGCATTTATATAACTTCCAATTAACAGCCAATATCATTTAAGGACGCGCTAGGTTTGTTGGTGGAGGAAAGCCAGAGTACCAGGAGAAAAACCACCGATCAGTGGTCAGTACCCGGCAACTGCCCCACAAGGGATTCGAACTCGCGACCCGGCTGTGGAGAGCCGTGTAGACATAAGATAATGTCGCATTTTCAAGGCTTAAAACAGAGCCGTGTAGACATAAGATAATGTCGCATTTTCAAGGCTTAAAACAAACATGGTCACATGATAGATTATACTCAATTGAATATACTAATGTAATGTAATGAAATACGTTTATGTCATTCGAATGCGTTTACGTTTTTAGTCATTTTTATTCTCCGTTTTACTATCTGTATTGATTCCCGTGGAAACTCTGGTTGATTCTGTTTAGAACTACAAATTAACACCTGTTTTGGTTTCTAAGCGAGGGAGTTATTGAAAGTTGAGTCATTTCTCCCAGTTTATTAATTAAAAATGATTACTTTTTTGTAAAAAAAATGATCAGACATTTTTTCTCTTCCCTCAGCTTTGACTAAGAAGATATTGCAATGAACATGTATCAGTATGTACTGCAGCTTTCAGATTAAACGTGTGTTCTTAGCTAAAACATAAGCATATCCCTATTGTGTAAAAGTATTCTTTTTCGCGGCGATAAACTAATCCTGTTTACGGCAAAACATCACGAGAATTACTCTTAACGTTTGCCTTTTGACAACATCATAGGTTCCACTTAGCCTGTTTTCGAAGGGACGTTATAGACAAAACATGTAATCCTGAGATGAAAGCAGTTTTTCACGACTGGAGACAATATGACTGGTGCCTTATGCTATCTTATAACTGTTTGTTACTTTGAGTCCAGGATGATCCGTACATTTCACACCCTGTTAAAGCTTGTATACCATCACTGCTGTTTGGTCTACGTATTGAAGTAGTTAAATTGAATAGACTTGTGGCGTTAAAAGTGAACACCATTGAATCGAAATCTTTAACTAAAACTCGACAATAAAATACTTCTTGTCGAGTGTTACGTATACATGATATCGCTTTACTCAACATACATGTTCTTCAGAAATCGCTTTATTTAAAATCTAGCATATGTTTCCTTGACTGTCTATAAATTCCGCTAGCTGTTTAGGCTCTTGTATAGAAGATGGTCTTATTGCTTCCTGGTTTGTTCAAAAGTCACTCATTTCATAAAATGAACACTGATCTTGATTATAATCTGACACACCAGTGGCGTTTATTGTAATTTTGGATTTAACTAGCAAGTAACTGCCCGTCTCATTAAAATATCAAAGCAACACACGTAAGAATACATGGGAGATATCAATCAATATGGCGAAATGCACTTCTTCTGGCCCCCACGTGGATAGCCATAAGGATTCCACTAATGCGATATGCTATCCAATGCGTAGTTTTAGAGAAAAGGCCCCATGAAGTCATTCAAGCTATTTCTACAATGTCAAATCCATTTCTCCCAAATGTTTGTTTTGGTTTAATAGAGTCAACTTCCTATTAATCTATGGTGATTGACGGACGGCTTCTCATGTGTCTGAATGTATGAATGTTTGGCAGGCTGAGGTAAAGTCGTGTTGTGTCTACTAGTGGAACTCCTACCCTTTTGTAGTTTTATCTGACGATTGCATACCACCCAAGACACCGATTAACCACAATTCGCCCGGTCACAATAAACAGAGTATGAGCAATATCCTTTTATACCTTTAAGGGAAAAAGTCGTTTATAGCAATGTGACCAAATTGACTATTTTGGCCCCGTCCCTCAGGTTCCCTGATGTCAACCGTTTTGTAAAAGTTTTATTCCAGAAGAGTGCAACATACAAAATATGAGAGAAATATATCCATCCGTAAAATTTCAGAGATAATAACGGTTATAGGAATATGACATTTTTGCATAAGTTTGTCTTGGCTCTTCTAAACATGTGAGCTAACAAGAAGTTGTTTGACTATAGTATGCCCGTGTTTTGTATACTTGATAGGTCGGGTTAAGATAAATTGTTCCGTGGCTTTATCAGCATGATTCAGTTAGATATTACAATTCGGACACAATCAAATGTTCCTAATGTAGTATTTTAATTCTTCGTATTCAGGTTTAGTTGTTTGATAAAATCGACGTCCCATCAACAGTTAGGGTCGTGTAAAAACGGTCTCCTGTGAATGATATGGTCCTAACTGTTAATAGAACGTTAGATCTAATACCCAAACCAAGACCGATTCATTCCAATGATTCGTAGAAGTTTGGGTCTCCTTGGTAAGTTGGTTGGTTCTATTGATTGTCTATTGATTGGTGATGCCTTGAGCGAAGATATCGAATACAATGCAACTAATTTGACATTATGTTGTACATTGGTCATACATGTAGCAATTGTTTCAAAAACCGATTATGTTACTAACAAAGGATTGTATTTTGTGTCAAAGTCTTGTTTGTTATACCTTGCCATAAAATTGGAAGGCATATTGTGTTACGTCCGTCCAGTTTTATATCCAATTCTGTTGTCCTCTCGCTTCCTGCTCTATCCAGCTTTGATTCATGAATATGAGGGCATTATGTCTTACAGATACTTTTCTACATTTTAAATAAATCCCTAATGGCGCATAATTTTTTTTATATTCAGGAAATCATATTTTTACCGAGGGAAATTGGCCAAGCTAATGACCAGAAACTTCGGAAGGCTGAAGTTGGTTCCGATATCCGTTTAAGCTCAACGGAACTTGGAACCAGTTCTACTTAAACGGAACTCGGAACTGGTTCTCGTAACCAACTTCAGGCTCCCGAAGATTCAACGTGAATGCATAATGCATACTTATCTGAATGGAAATATCATTGAATTTTTGCTCACCTTGTCCAGAAAATCAAGGTAAATTTATGCTATACTGTTACGTCCAGTGTCCTTAAGTATCCTTATAGGGATTCAAAATTGTACAAATGGTAGCGCTGATCCCAACTCTCACCCCTTTATGACCCGAAGAGCGTGGCGGCCAAAGTGGCCGTGCGAGCGATCATGAAAGATGACTGTTAAAACTGCTGTTCTATCTTTGGCAAAGAAAAAAAGAAAAAAAATATTTATTATATATATATATTCAAAATATCTTGACATGTAACCATAAAGTTGTTACCAAGTGTAAATATAAGCATTGAACTGCATTCAGTTGGCATTGGAGTACGAATGCCAACTGGATAACGCTCAACTCAATGTGGAGCGCTAGCTTGAATTTGCCGCTGTACAGATGACATTCATGCTCCTATAATTGCCAATTGAATGCAGTTTAATGCTTAAAGAAACGACTTCTCTGAAAGTGATGAATGAATATTGCTCATGTTTTGCATAAAACATCCTTATGTGTTGAGGATTAAAAGGACAATTAATGTATTGTTCTACATTCCTTATGAAACATACAACAAGAAATATTGACACATTTCAAGTTAATTGTTAAGTATTTTGATTGATACTGTTGGAATTCCAAATCGTTGATCAATACGGTTAAGCAGGTACAGCATTTTAAACGCTGTATCCATTATCCGAGCCAGAGTCACACACGTTAAACAAATGCAATACATAACCACTGAGGAGTTGATAAAATTATTTTAAGACAAGATCATGCATCTAAAAAGGTAAACACACTACTGTAAGAGCGATTTGAGTAGTTTTAGACAATTTTTATTACTACACTTGCAAAGTCCAGGGTTCGGCATACAAGACATCCGACCAGTGTGTGTAATGGAAGATAGAAAGCAAGTTTGAACATTTCATTCCACTGCAATGGGCTTTTCTGGCATATCACGTAAAAATCAACTAATTTAATTTCTATTAGAGCTGTAATGCTTCCGAAATATGTGTAAATTTGTATGTACTCTTATACTGAAATGTGCTTTGAAATACTGTACAAATGATCAGGCAGTGTCCTTCCCCTAAATAAACGACTTTTCATAAAATTAAAACAAGAGGCCAAGAGGGCCTGTATCGCTCACCTGGTTTGCAATGTCAAGTAATGTTCTGGTTCATTGTTTCTTTTCTTAACCTCTAATTCCCCTATTGGGCCCCATCTGTTCTGCCTCCAGTGGTCAGAGCCAAAATTTATATAAGTTCTGTTCCCCTTACCTCAAGGATGTTTGTGGCCAAATTTGGTCACACTCCATGCAGAACTCTAGGACAAGTAGCGATTTATAGGATTTACCTCTATTTCTCCTATTGGGCCTGCCCCTCCTGCCCCTGGGGGGTCAGAGCCAAATTCTATACAAGATTTGTTCCCTATCTCCCAAGGATGTTTGTGGCAAAATTTGGCTACAATCCATGCAGAACTCTAAGACAAGTAGCGATTTATAGGATCTACCTATATTTGCTCTATTTGGCCCCTCTCCTCCTTCCCCCGGGGGTCAGAGCCAATATTTATACAAGTTCTTTCCCCTTCTCCCAAAGATGTTTGTGGCCAAATTTGGTCACAATCCATGCTGAACTCTAGGATAAGTAGCAATTTATAGAATTTACCTCTTTTTCCCCTATTGGGCCCCGCCCCTCCTGCTTCCTGGGGTGTCAGAGCCAAAATTTATAAAAGTTATGTTCCCCTTCTCCCAAGGATTTGTTGGCCAAATTTGGTTACAATCCATGCAGTACTCTGAAACAAGTAGCAATTTATAGGATTTACCTCAAATTCCCCTATTGGGCCCCGACCCTCCTGCTCCCTGGGGTGTCAGAGCCAAAATTTATAAAAGTTATGTTCCCCTTCTCCCAAGGATGTTTGTGGCCAAATTTGGTTACAATCCATGCAGAACTCTAGGACAAGTAGTAATTTATAGGATTTACCTCTATTTCCCCGATTGGGCCCCACTCCTCCTGCCCCTGGGGGTCAGAGCCAAATTTTATACAAAATCTGTTCCCCTTCTCCCAAGGATGTTTGTGGCCAAATTTGGTTACAATCCATGCAGAACTCTAGGACAAGTAGCGATTAGATTTATAGAATTTACATATATTTGCTCTATTGGACCCCGCCCCTCATGCCCCTGAGGTGTCAGAGCCAAATTTTATACAAGATCTGTTCCCACTTCTCCCAAGGATTTGCCTTATTTGGCCCCGCCCCACCTGCCCCCTCGGGGTCAGAACCAAAATTTATACAAGTTCTGTTCCCCACCACCAAAGATGTTTGTGGCCAAATTTGGTTACAATTCATGCATAACTCTAGGACAAGTAGTGATTTATAGGATTTACCTCTATTTCCCCTATTGGGCCCCGCCCCTCCTGCCCTCGGGGGATCAGAGCCAAAATTTATACAAGTTCTGTTCCCCTTCTCCCAAGGATGTTTGTGGCCAAATTTGGTCACAATCCATGCAGTGAACTCTGAGACAAGTAGCAATTTATAGGATTTACCTCAAATTCCCCTATTGGGCTCCGACCCTCCTGCTCCCTGGGGTGTCAGAGCCAAAATTTATAAAAGTTCTGTTCCCCTTCTCCCAAGGATGTTTGTGGCCAAATTTGGTTACAATCCATGCAGAACTCTAGGACAAGTAGTAATTTATAGGATTAACCTCTATTTCCCCGATTGGGCCCCACTCCTCCTGCCCCTGGGGGTCAGAGCCAAATTTTATACAAAATCTGTTCCCCTTCTCCCAAGGATGTTTGTGGCCAAATTTGGTTACAATCCATGCAGAACTCTAGGACAAGTAGCGATTTATAGAATTTACATATATTTGCTCTATTGGACCCCGCCCCTCATGCCCCTGAGGTGTCAGAGCCAAATTTTATACAAGATCTGTTCCCACTTCTCCCAAGGATTTGCCTTATTTGGCCCCGCCCCACCTGCCCCCTCGGGGTCAGAACCAAAATTTATACAAGTTCTGTACCCCACCACCAAAGATGTTTGTGGCCAAATTTGGTTACAATTCATGCATAACTCTAGGACAAGCAGTGATTTATAGGATTTACCTCTATTTCCCCTATTGGGCCCCGCCCCTCCTGCCCTCGGGGGATCAGAGCCAAAATTTATACAAGTTCTGTTCCCCTTCTCCCAAGGATGTTTGTGGCCAAATTTGGTCACAATCAATGCTGAACTCTAGGATAAGTAGCAATTAATAGGATTTACCTCAAATTCCCCTATTGGGCTCCGCCCCTCCTGCTCCCTGGGGTGTCAGAGCCAAAATTTATAAAAGTTCTGTTCCCCTTCTCCCAAGGATGTTTGTGGCCAAATTTGGTTACAATCCATGCAGAACTCTAGGACAAGTAGTAATTTATAGGATTTACCTCTACTTCCCCTATTGGGCCCCACTCCTCCTGCCCCTGGGGGTCAGAGCCAAATTTTATACAAAATCTGTTCCCCTTCTCCCAAGGATGTTTGTGGCCAAATTTGGTTACAATCCATGCAGAACTCTAGGACAAGTAGCGATTTATAGAATTTACATATATTTGCTCTATTGGACCCCGCCCCTCATGCCCCTGAGGTGTCAGAGCCAAGTTTTATACAAGATCTGTTCCCACTTCTGCCAAGGATTTGCCTTATTTGGCCCCGCTCCACCTGCCCCTCGGGATCAGAACAAAAATTTATACAAGTTCTGTTCCCCACCACGAAGGATGTTTGTGGCCAAATTTGGTAACAATCCATGCATAACTCTAGGACAAATAGCGATTTATAGGATTTACCTCTATTGGGCCCCGCCCCTCCTGCCCTCGGGGGGTCAGAGCCCTACCAAATTTGGTTGCAATCCATGCAGAACTCTAGGACAAATAATGATTTATAGGATTAAACTCTTTTACCCCTATTCGGCCCCGAACCTCCTGCCCCTGGGGGGTCAGAGCCAATTTTTACAAGTTCTGTTCCCCTTCACCCAAGGATGTTTGTGGTCAAATTTGGTCACAATCCATGCGGAACTCTATGACTAGTAGCGATTTAAATTAAATGTTGACGGATGGACGGACGGACGGACGACGGACGCCGCGCCATGACATAAGCTCACCGGCCCTTCGGGCCAGGTGAGATAAAATACAAACCAAATAAAATCAAGTTCACAGTCCTATTAAATTATTTCCCGACATTTGCTTCCAGCTTTGTATTCTGTTTAGCATACCTAATCAATTATAACGCTTATTACTGTATGAGTTGTGATATCGTGTTAGGAAAACATCATCATGGTAAATGTGTTTGCTCATTATTTTACGCGCTTGGGAAACAGCTATTTATCGCAGATAATATATGAAAGGGCAAATAGGCACTAATGAGAAATGAATTTCACATCGCTACCAATTAGTGGTTCGTTAACACTAGTTAGGATGTGACTACATTCGTATCAGATGATATGACAGACAATACGTTCTGTTTCTAATCATTATACAGCTCCTATTTATATGTATGTTTAGATGGAAAACTGCAAAAATCACTTGATAATTACTTATTACATTGCATCAAATGTTAAATGAAATTGAAGATCACAAGTTCAGGGTCTGAGCGTAGTTAGTTACCCAGTTCACTGCACTGTAGATGTAAATGTAATGATTTTTGGCAGGACTGCCAAAATCATTTTCATCTCCTTTTCGTATTTGTAAAATTTAACCCTATGCATTGTAAGTATTGTAATTTTCAAATTGTAGGTTATTTTGTTCGAGTATAAGATATCAAAAGCTCTTCTTGATTCGGGAGTATGCAGATTTCGCCACATATAACATTATTAACGTGCAGGTAGGACATGAGAGTTGAACCTGCTGCCCTATTACATGATATGGTAAAGCCGAGAATTACGTCTTTCCTGCAGGGTTAGTGATTTGGAATCCTCCCCTACGTTATTGACCCGAGTGTCATGATCAGATTGAAAATGAGTCATTGTCTTCCCTCTCATATAAACAGGTTGTACGTTTTCCAAGAATAAATACCTCTATACTATATAAGCGATTTACCTATCAATATTATTCATATCTGAATTGTGGGTTTAATTGTATCCACCTTAGTTTTAATAGAAAATACAAAGTGGCGTCTCATAAGATACATGTAGGTGGCAATCTTCATTCTATGCACTTTTCTCAGTACCATTCTCATAGTATCTCTCTGATTCATCAAATTTATTTCGTACTGCAATCTACAATAGCACAAACGTTCTGTCCCTTGGCGGAGACATACCATAGTCTATAAAAGGGGCAGTTTCTGCTACCGGTTAGCGCTCAGCATTAAGGGAGTGTGACGACTGGTTCGCCCGTTTTCAGTATAATGTGACCAGGTGGGGTGTGTTGCTTAGTGTCTTCGGCTTCGTGCTTCTGTGATATTGCATTTTAAAAAGGGCAAACGTTCCACTGTACAAGAAACAACACGAAAATATCGCAAATATCTCCAAAGCACACACCACATACTTCATGCAGGCAAAACACCGCATACATGGGAAGCCGTCCTTCATGAGCCTGGCTATTAATAGGACGTTAAATTAATCAAACAAACAAAATTGATGTATAAAAATGCACACCACATACTAGGGGATCCGTCGCTTCAAAATATAATAATAGTATTGGTTTGTTTTATTGTCGACCGTTTACTAATTTTTAAATTGAACAATCCAATTTTCAACTTTTGTCGATATTCCCTATTTGGTTTGTCGTAATATTCAATGTGTTAAAGATGACACACTCTAAATGGATACATTCAATGAAGCAAGGTCGATTGATTACGATACCAAATACGGTCGGTATCATGAGGGAAATAGTCACATCAAACGTTTCTCTTAGGAAATACTGGTATCAAAACCAATCCGACGTTGTTTCTTTAACATCCATTTGAATCTTTCGTTATCAAATTAAATTGTTACGTTGCAACATTAAGATCACATTAACCTGATCTCTTGATGACAATTAGTTCGAAAATAAAACTACCAAACGACATCGTCTTCTTTCTTAATTGTTTGTAAACAAAAAGACCAGACTGGTATTGTATTGTCTTACAGACTTGTAGTCTGCCATAGGCTTATCCTTCCCCTAGAACGGTGGGGTGCAATTACAACAGTAATTATATCATTTAGCCAAAAGCAGGAAATCCTGCGACTTTCGTGCGAACGTGGTACACTTTAAGTGTTAGTAACTAAGGTGCAATTCACCTATATCAACATGTTGTTAAGATGTTGTATTCTGGGTTCCACCATCGTGACATCTGTATTTGTCTATAAATAGCTATATATGTATTTATATATTACTGTTACTTCTTTATATGTGATAGCAATCATGTTTCTTTTTCGCCTGCATTGTAAACGTTTGTAAATAAATTCAAAAGTACTCTTAGTGCCCGAGTTTTAAAGCAACCCTCTTTTGACATTATCGACTTTATACCATTCAGAATATACTATGATCGTATTTTCGGTTTTGGAAAATAAAATGTTTTAAAATAAATAATGAAGAAATCATCTTTATTTGAAAACACTGCTATTTAAGCAGTTGTTTCAAATATTGATGAAATTACTGATATTTACCTCATTAACGTGCTTTACATCAAGTAAAGTTATAAGACTTTCAGACGGTATGCAACTTTTTCATCCGATGTGCGTACATTTATCTGCCATAGATGGTGTCCAGTATTAATACTTCCATACTGGGTTTTTTTTCAAAGAAATATTAATTGATTGGTTATGACAACTACACTTCTGACCGCTGACATGTTAAAGTATTTTGTTTTGTCGTTAGGAGTTTGTTTACAATGTTAAACCTGGTATTAACAACTAGGGCCATTGAAATAAGTGAGCATTACAATATATTTCCCCTGTTTCAATGTAGGACCGGAGAAGCCAGATGACTGTCTTGACCGTTATCAGTTAAATGTTTTTTACATGAGAGATTATGATGGTGTCGATAGAAGCATGTACCAGTGAGACTGTATTATATATGTATAAACAAGACAAAAGTTTTACGATATTTCCAAGAAAACAAACACTTAATTTACACAAACCTGTCGCTCAACGGAAAGTATCTTTAAATATTAATAGGACATCAAGCAAACTAAAACCAAACTTAAAATCAAAATAGAAATTAATTTTAGCCGTCTGTGTTTGCTAGCTCACTGCTGGGATCTTACAAAAGCGCTGTGAACGAGGTCTCTGAGGATATTATGTGTGATACGGATACCGCCGTATTCACCAGGAACAAAATCTCAATCCCAATGGTGCTGTATTATCTTGTATGAACTTAAATGGCTGAATTCCTCCCAAACCACAGACATGACATCCACGCATCCCATTGCATACATGAGAGGCTGTCCATACATGACTCTAGCTGTTAACAAGATAATACATCTAATAAACCAACCTACTCTTTTACAATCATTCGAATACGCTACAATCTAAGATATGAAATGTTTGTTTGTTAGTTTAAATTAACGTTTTAGTAACAGCCAGGGAAATGTAAGGGCGGCCTCTCGTGTATAAGGCTTCTTCGTGAGACTGTATATTCAAAGCCTAGCGCTCAGCATAAAAAGGACTGGGTTGCCCGTTGTCTTGTTGCTTGGTGTCTTCGATGGCATGCCGCAGTGATATAGCACTATAAAAAGGAGAAAAGCTTCAGTATACAGGAAGATAAAACATGATTATGTCGTTGTCTCCCAAAACACGCACCGTGCATTTGATACCCACTACACACCGCATAATTGGGAGGCCGTCTTCACCTGACCCTGACTGTTGTAATGTGACGTTAAATAATCAAACAAAATTTAACACAACCCTAGCTGTACCAAAGGTGCTTAATTGTTGTAGTTATGAAACTAACCAGTATAAATGAAATTTTGAAAACGGCATTTAGGCTAGAAAGTTCTCTCTTTTCTTACTCTCCCCAAACGTATGTTTTAATCAAATACACGTACGTAGTTTGCAGCCAAAACACTATCATTACTTACATAATTCTTAACAAGTCAAATGCAATTGAAATTGCCATTGTACATTTAAAACCAAACGGTATATTGTGCTCACTTCATCAGATAATGCATCTATCTACTTCCACGAAATTCATTTTTCCTTTATTGACATTTTTACTGTTATCATTTGAAATGTTCGTTTCTACACGCCTAAGACGAAAAGAGTCAATAGAATCAACATATGGCTAGAATGCTTTCAAATATTTTATAATATAGTACTTAATGGTTGTGATTTTGTGTAAAACGAACGTTTAATCATGTTTGCCGCAACCCTGAAAAAATACCAGGATTTCTGGAGACACCCTCATCAAATAACCAGTATTAAATAAAGACTTTAACCACGAGTACACCTGAACGATACGATGGTACTATCTGTTTCCAGTCATGTGTGTTGTATTGATTTTGATCAAAATTCATCTGACAAGGGCACAGTATCTCAAAACCAATCACCGTAAACGTCTTTTATAGCATACTTTTTGTGAAAATTCGAAACGTTGTCATACACAGAATGAACTTGAAATGCTAAGGATACATACACGATATTTACACCAACGCAGTTAAAAAGTACTTTGTGTAAATGCATTCCCATTTCTGTGTTAATTTAAAGACGGCCTCGCGTGAATGCGACTTATTGCGTGTGTGTTTTGGCGACTGTAATGTGTTCGTGGTGTGCCTTTTTTGTAGAATTTAATTTTTGCCGTTTCTAATTTCCATAGTGCTATCCTACTGACGCATACTGCGGAGGACACGGAACAAACACATCAAACCCGGTTACATTATACTGACAACGGGCCAACCAGTCGTCCCTCTCCTTTTAAGCTTAGTGCTAAGCAGGAGCAGAAACTACCACTAAAATATACTAAATTTCGACAAGGGAACAAAATCCAAAACTTTCCGAGGTAAAGGGACAGTTGCCTTTTATGCAATACAGGCAGCAAGTGCCATTCTCAGACCATTTCAGAGTTAATGCTTTCAAAACACATATAATGATATAACCATTTGGGTATGTTGCGTAATCGCTGATTAGGCCGCAGTTTGTTAATTAGGCGTGTTGCCTTTTAAAGATGGCGACTGTGCATAATATGTGACGGGAGGCTGCGGTAATATTCGTGATGTGCCTTGAAATATCAGGTAAAATTGGGGAATCTAATATTTCAATGGTTTTATTTTACTGAGGATACCGTCAAAGAATCAAACCAGAACCCTTGGTCGTATCCGGTCACATCAAATTGACAAACCGGTCGTCCACTACCTGTATGCTGGATGCTAAGAAGGAGCAGAAACTAACACGGTACATCACAAGCTGACGATAGATCCAAGAGTTTTCCTTTCAGTGGCGATTAACCATGATTATTTGTTACTGACCTTACTATTTATCCATGTTATAACGAAAGAAAGGTGTTTATGCTATACATGAATGGAGAAGCCATGTTTTTAACATTTTGTTCATTTGAAATATACCAAATAAGGAAACAATTAGTGTCTTTAAACTCGAATCAACAAACGTGAATTTGTCGATTGAAAGATATCGACCGTTCTGGGCTATGATAATTCAACCATTGGTTCTAATTGTGTGAGGTGTCAAACACTTTTTCAATAAAACTCTGTCATAATCCATTAACAAATCCCTAACAGCAATGTTAAAGTCATATATTATTAATTATGTTTTGTTTTTCTATTTGTGAAATATACCAGATCATCGGGCACTTGCTTTCTGCGAATTGATTTGGAATAAATAACAAATTTTAGATTTATTTGCTATCTTTGATTTTTTTCGTACATGTGTATGTAGTTTTCAACTTTATTTGCATCATCATAAATTCATAGCTGTATCTCAGTAACTACGACAGCCATTACCATTAGGAACCAATGCCCTCGTTATGCTTTGTTGGCGATTCAGACTTTGTCAAATTAGCAGTGCAATACGTCATCTATTAGCAAAGCGAGAATCAATCAATCTGTCCAGAGAGGCCGAATCAACAGACTTATGGATACGGCAGAAAAGTATTGTGAGTTTTATATCGGTGTATACGATAATTGTCCGACATTTTCATAGGATCATTGGCAAGGCAATTGTTTTCGAACCAATCCTTGAAGGAAATGCAATCCAATTTTATGGCGAGATTAAATGCTTCTGCAGTAATATGTGCATCAATAAGTCTGCAGCTGTGAAGGTGCTGGGGGTCATTCCGACACCAACAACCAATATTGGACTTCATCGACTGGGCCGAAGGGCTTGTTGTATATGTAATGGCCGATTTACGAATTAATAAATAATCAGCGAATAGTGATAACGAGCTCCGATTTGCTCACACGTAATGGATGCCTTAGGCACAATAAGGAGTACTGATGTACTGCAAATTGACTATAGCATGTAAGGTGCTGTTCATATCGAAATCAATGGATTTTCATATTATGCCACAGTGCGAGACCACGTTCTTGGATAAAAATTATATGGACCAAGACATGATAACATGGCTATCCTCCTGGATACTTAATTCCTTACATGTCAAATTGGCATTCAAAATGTCAAATCAAGTTATCGCATGATATCTTAAGGTTACAATGTAAATGAAAGCTATATTACCTTTTCAAGACGTTTTTAACACATGATTACCACAATTCAGCTTAAACTTGGTAATGAATTATATTAAATAAATGCGAATAAATCATACTAGTCTGTTCACTACGATTTCAAAATTGAATCCTCGTTTTGTTTGAAAATATGAATGCAGTAAGCATTATTTGCCTTCCATTAATATGTCTCCTAGTGGGTAAACGATTTCTAACGCCTATAACCAGGGCAATGGTTATTATTATAGATCTACTGAGAAAATGCTTTCCTTTTATCAGTATAAAAGGTCTCGCCTCTTTCCGAAACCCACATCTGTGTATTTTTGCTTGAAGCAGTTTCTTACTGGACGCGAGAAGAAAATTCATCAGACATTTTAGCATTTACACATTTAACATTTTGTTTTGGTGTAATCGGCGGATTTTTTCCAAGAACATTACTACATTCTTCAGCGTACGGGCACATTGTCTGCATTCTCTTTTTTGTATATCGAGATATATCGGAGAGTTCTGTTCACGGCAACTCTGACTTAAGATAAAAGGGGCTACACAGGAGTGAGACATGATATATTTCTTCATCGTCACGACCAATGCCTAATGACATAATCCACAAATTCACCACCAGCATGGGATAACGATAGCTCATAAATTTCTTAAAATATTAAAAAAAATCGACATTCCCACCGAAGTAACGAGCGAAATGATATTTTGAAGTAACATCATAAAATGTTTAAAACATAAGAATCACTATATAACAAAATCTCAAGGGTCGAATCATACCACTGAGAGCCATACTACCAAACACATAACAACATAAGTGGAATCAAATTCTCGTGATGATATTGTTAAAGAATGTATTTGTATGACCACGATGAAAGGCATATGTCTTTGTCATTGTAATGACACTGTAGGCAATCCAGACGAACACGATATAATTCATCAACCCAAAGTTTAGTGTGGTATTATTTTACGTGTTTATCTGATACGTAGAAGTATGCTATGTTTGATGTCTAACGTGCGAAATGGGATTAATCAGCTCTGCAATATAAAAAAGTACACATCTGTTACTATTTAAGTTATAATTAATTAAATTGTCATTACTCAATTATATTTTTGAAGAATATTTTAGCTATTCAACAAAGACATGATCTCTGTCAGTAGATTTTCGTACACAACATTGATTCATTGATAGAACTATAATACGGTAACTAAAAAGCAGGGGACGAGTATAAATTTCCATCATTTTTTTATCTAAATGAATTTGGTTTTGTTGATTAGATTTAATGTCCTATTAACAGCTAGGCTAATTTAAATGACGATCTATCCTGTGCTTCGGAATATCCTCTGTTTTGGAGAGGTACGGTATGTTCGTGTTGTATCTTCCCTGTCGATATTGAGACATTAAAACAATACAGCTCATAAAGTAAATACGGAATGGTTATACTTTTGATTCAAAAAGACTTCGTATATGTAGAGCGGTCATATTACTAAGATCGATATAAATACATGTCGATGTTACCATCACTAATGGATATGTTCCCTTAACCAAAATTAGATATTTGTATCATCTAAACAAACAGGTACTGATGGAAACCTAACATAATCATAACACGTAATTTGTTACTACTGAGAAAGTGACCATCCCTCAACACCTTAGAATTTACGGTATATTTTCCAATTTGAATTTAAGAATATTTAAGTAAAGTTGAAGTGTAGATTTGTCACAATGTGAAAGTCATTTAACATGCCAAAATAAAGTTGTGAATCTACCAAGATACCTTTATCAGTATTCCCTTGTCCGTATTCATTCCTGATATTTCATCCAACAAGTTTAATTAGAGTGACATTCCTGATATTTCATCCAACATGTTTAATTAGAGTGACATTCCTGATATTTCATCCAACATGATGTTTAATTAGAGTGACATTCCTGATATTTCATCCAACATGTTTAATTAGAGTGACATTCCTGATATTTCATCCAACAAGTTTAATTAGAGTGACATTCCTGATATTTCATCCAACATGTTTAATTAGAGTGACATTCCTGATATTTCATCCAACATGTTTAATTAGAGTGACATTCCTGATATTTCATCCAACATGTTTAATTAGAGTGACATTCCTGATATTTCATCCAACAAGTTTAATTAGAGTGACTTCTGATTCCTGATATTTCATCCAACATGTTTAATTAGAGTGACATTCCTGATATTTCATCCAACATGTTTAATTAGAGTGACATTCCTGATATTTCATCCAACATGTTTAATTAGAGTGACATTCCTGATATTTCATCCAACATGTTTAATTAGAGTGATTCCTGATATTTCATCCAACATGTTTAATTAGAGTGACATTCCTGATATTTCATCCAACAAGTTTAATTAGAGTGACATTCCTGATATTTCATCCAACAAGTTTAATTAGAGTGACATTCCTGATATTCATCCAACATGTTTACTTAAGAGTGACATTCCTGATATTTCATCCAACAAGTTTAATTAGAGTGACATTCCTGATATTTCATCCAACAAGTTTAATTAGAGTGACATTCCTGATATTTCATCCAACAAGTTTATTAGAGTGACATTCCTGATATTTCATCCAACAAGTTTAATTAGAGTGACATTCCTGATATTTCATCCAACATGTTTAATTAGAGTGACATTCCTGATATTTCATCCAACATGTTTAATTAGAGTGACATTCCTGATATTTCATCCAACAAGTTTAATTAGAGTGACATTCCTGATATTTCATCCAACATGTTTAATTAGAGTGACATTCCTGATATTTTCCTCCAACAAGTTTACTTAGAGTGACATTCCTGATATTTCATCCAACATGTTTAATTAGAGTGACATTCCTGATATTTCATCCAACAAGTTTAATTAGAGTGACATTCCTGATATTTCATCCAACATGTTTAATTAGAGTGACATTCCTGATATTTCATCCAACATGTTTAATTAGAGTGACATTCCTGATATTCCATCCAACAAGTTTAATTAGAGTGACATTCCTGATATTTCCTCCAACAAGTTTTCTTAGAGTGACATTCCTGATATTTCCTCCAACAAGTTTACTTAGAGTGACATTCCTGATATTTCATCCAACAAGTTTACTTAGAGTGACATTCCTGATATTTCATCCAACAAGTTTAATTAGAGTGACATTCCTGATATTTCATCCAACATGTTTAATTAGAGTGACATTCCTGATATTTCATCCAACATGTTTAATTAGAGTGACATTCCTGATATTTCATCCAACATGTTTAATTAGAGTGACATTCCTGATATTTCATCCAACATGTTTAATTAGAGTGACATTCCTGATATTTCATCCAACAAGTTTACTTAGAGTGACATTCCTGATATTTCATCCAACAAGTTTACTTAGAGTGACATTCCTGATATTTCATCCAACAAGTTTAATTAGAGTGACATTCCTGATATTTCATCCAACAAGTTTAATTAGAGTGACATTCCTGATATTTCATCCAACAAGTTTAATTAGAGTGACATTCCTGATATTTCATCCAACATGTTTAATTAGAGTGACATTCCTGATATTTCATCAAACAAGTTTAATTAGACCTTTAATGCACATCTTTGGGTTGGCAATATTGAGCGAATCATAATATTTATTCTATCAACCGGTAGAGTCATATGAAAAGTTGTCAATAGTCATAATCCGGTTCATCGATGGTAATGTTCTTATAACCTAGAGAAGTAAGGCGTGTAAAGAAATTTGACACTACCATCGGTTATACAATATGTAGGCTAAAGTCATCGACAATCAATCGGAGAAATCTGAGTACTCTTGTAGTGAACAATAATTAATAATACCAATGTTATTGGTCACTGATTCCTGGAAATATTTGTCGTATTTCTTTTGCTTTAAGTTCATATGAAGCTGGTTACACAATTCTGTCTGATTACATAACACGTGAATACTCGTGTATAAGTTCATAATTTATAATTCAGTCGTAAAAGACGATTGTGTTCGTGTTGACCTAAATTTGATTATATAAATATTGTGTTTCATGGGTACCTATTTCATACATTTTGTTATAAAAGATGAGATTCTATGTCAGATTGTATCTTATGACGATATGTTTTATTGGAAGTCAAAGCATTCTAGGAGGGAAAGAAATTGTATTTCCATTGTATGTGTCGTACAACATAATTTCTAATATTGAACAATTTTACAAATCCTTTTTACGTTTTGATGTCACGTGTTTGTAAAATTGGTACATGGCAACGTGATATATTAAATACAAAACTTTAAATTACCAAAAAAAACATGAAGGAACAGTCATACAGATATTCCAATGTTTTTATATATAACACGTAAAGTATTCTACAGTACCAATTTACTATGCCGAATCACTATGTGCCTTAGGTCCTACCCTAAGTCTATGGTATCGACAATAGATTTTTGAGTCGTTCCCATCATACCGTGTCTGTGGCCAAACAGGTGATGACGCTATCGGTTGTATCGGTCCGTGATTGGATGCCTGGACGTATACGTCGCCCACTACCTGTTAACGCTGGGAAGGTCTGTGTGTGATGAGGATGGTGACGAGTATTTAAAAGACGACAGGGTGCAAATCTCTCTTTCGTTAAGGACAGTGTGCACGTGGGGCTATTACATACTCGGGGATCTCTTTCCTGGAACTTTCTTCTGGCTTCAACTACGTCAAAACTTTCTCCGTAAATGTAAGTAGAATAAATTTCTAAAAATTATTCATAGATTCAATAACTTTTATATTGGATTCCAAAAGCTATATGATGCATTGTTTTTAAATATTTAGTTATATATCCACTTTCAATATGCTGGTCTTATATCATACAATAACATTTTCAAATGCACATGAATCATAATTCTTCATACCAATAATGGTAAATCTCCAATAAGTATTATGATAAACGTTAAACTGTGTTCAACTTTGGTTTATTATTTCCTCTTCGTATGGTTAATAAAGCCCTGTCGGCAGTAGTTAATTAAATACCGAAAGCTTATATGATGCATTGATATCCTTAAAAATGCTTGCGATATTATTACAATTCACATTATTTCGACGAGTGTTGAACAATTACGACTAAACGAGATAACATACTTACTGTAAACCTACTTTCTTTCGCGTGCGATTCGCTTTTGGAAATTTCGCGATTCAATTATATTCACGTTTATATCCGCAAATTAATATCTATCGCGTGTATTGATTGAAATGTCTATTCAATGTTTAAATAAGCGAATGTTACATCCTACAATATTAATTGTGTGTGCCCTATTTGTTATAATCATAGCCGGTAATTTAACTACAAGTTAAACACCAGAAACTGCATTTACTTAAAAAAAACCTTTCAGCAATGGTAATGGATAATATCAATCATTTGATCGCTGTTCAATTCATTTTCAAACCAAACTCCGTCAATGAAATAATGAAATTAAGTATGTATAGGACATTTTTCCGTCTACTAGCATCATCCACTCTCTATGTTTGAAATTCTAAAAGAGTAATATATAAAAGTGAGCTTTCACTGAGTCGAATCTTTCAGACCGTTTTCATACTCTAAGCCATTTAGAAAATTCTTTTCTCGTATATTTGAAATAGTCCTCGAATAACAAAACATCTCATGATATTTTTTGTCAATGACGTGTAAAATTTAGGAAGCAAGGATAATCATTTACAATAAAACAAAATAAATAGAAGAAGGTATGAATGGAAATGTAAAAAACATCTAGCTCCGATCGAAGACGCCTAAATCCTAAACGTCTAAATTACAGCAAATAGAAAAGTATGAATGGAAGGATAAAACAAACATGAAATAACAACTCGGTATCAAATGGATCTGGAGAAAACGCACTACACTTGGTTTTCTTACATATTCATATGAGCTGTTATTACATGTGTGATAATTATGACGCCAATTTGTAAGAGTTTGATGTGTAAAAAACTCGTTTCCCCGAATCTATTTTTGAGCATTTTTGTTTGTTCAGTGTTGCTTTCCGTACGGCTAAAGAGCTTTCATTAAACATGCCAAATTGCGTAAATAGGAAGAATTATACTACTTTTTCAAAGTCTCGTGCGTGATGTCAAGGTAACACCTTGTCGTTAACAGACACGTTTTTTAATCTTAACGTGTCAATTATCTCTCTTTTCGTTCATTTACGTTACATTTTGCATTATATTAATAATATTTATTAATAAAAGCATTGTTATATCAATGTTGACTAAAACAAAATAAAATTCTGAAGATATAACAAATTTGAAAATCGAAGTAACATGTAAATATAATCCACTTTTTTCCCAATTGCATATCATTTTATGACATGGCCTTGCGTTGAACTCCCATACTTTCATGAATTTATATATGTCTTATGGTGGAGGTATTTCCCAGCCTCTAGCGCGGGGCGGTCACACCTCGGCCGCACTAGCAGACGGAACATTTTACATAAAGACCGAACAGTGGTTATCTTATTTCTTTAATTGTAGTCTAAACACTAACTACTTCACACTCCGCCTTGTACAAAAGAATGAGGACCTGTCGCGTGACTATAAACTCGCAGTAGGCCTCTAATTTCCATCACCAGTGACATTAGTAAAATCACCTTTCTATGTTGGACACTACTTATTGATCTTATGGGCGTTGTTTAGGCGTATTGTGTTGTCATAACTCCAACAAATATCTCACTATCACTAAATGACGTCGTCTATTACATATACCTAATCAAATGCTACGTCATTGAATTGGGCTGTATATTATGTTAAGTAACACGATGCTTTGAACAACAAACGTTTTTGGAAAAAGATGAGGGAAAAAAACTTTTACAAGATTACCAAATACTTGTTTTATTGATTATTTATTTTCTTAGTGCTTGACATTACACGCGAGTTACAGATTTCCTTCAAGAGCAGCGGTTCTCATGTGATGCATTGTTTATATAATTAAGTGTTGTGGTATATTTATTTAATTTCAAAAATTTACAAGATAGGTATATCAGATATTACATCAAATAATTTAGAAATCCTACATAGGTATACACTTGTACAAGATATGAAAGGAATAAGCATAAATCATGAACAGTCTTTTAATTGCTTTTACTGTTAAGACTTTGTCTCTTTCAGTAATGCTATTTATTAGCTTTACCGAGAGTCAATCGGATATTTACACGTATTTGTCTTTTGTATGTGTCTATATAATATGAATAACATCAACAAACAATCAGTGTGTATACGTGACATTAACAACCCCTAGCATTTGACTGTCATATACCATTTGCTTTCGTCCAAGGCTGGTCTTTGGTCAAAGTAGTGAACTGCTTCCAAGACTAAACCGCGATTTGTTTTAAATATGATTATAAATTAATGAATGACGGCAAGCAACGAACATGTACAATATTGTAACGAAAATGTACAATATTGTAACGAAAATGTACAATTGTGTAACGAAAATGTACAATATTGTAACGAAAATGTACGATTGTGTAACGAAATTGTACAATATTGTAACAAACATGTACAATATTGTAACGGAAATGTACAATATTGTAAATGTACAATATTGTAACAAACATGTACAATATTGTAACGAAAATGTACAATATTTTAACGAAAATGAAAAGCAACAATTGATAAACAGTTAAAATACAATGATACATCTTATCAATAAGTTATGCATCGTTACTGTCATTGTGTCGATGACTGTAAGTAAAGATCTAACTCTATGTTGGATTTATAGATTTTGTGTCGATATATACCAAAAAATGGACATGCACAATCCAAGGGTTTTTCTTAACACCTCTACGGGAACTTAATTGTATTATGTATGACAATATTTGCTATAGAGAATACTTAGAACATGCAATTAAAAGAGTTGTGTTAAATGCCCCAATTCTAACGCCTGTAACAGGGCTACGTCAGGTTATAATGACAATGAACGTATTAGATTATTTTCACATCACAAAAGTGGTGCCTACTCCTGTTGTTCAGCATACAGGGAGTGGGACGACAGTTCGCCCGTTGTCAGTATAATGTGACCGGGTGGGTTTGTTGCTTGACGTCTTCCGCGGCATGCTTCAGTGATATGGCACTACAAAAAGGACAAGAGTTCCACTCTACAAGAAGACACAACAGGAATATACCGCAGTCTCCCAATACACACACCTCGCACTTCACACACGCTACACACTGCATACGTCCTTACATTACCTTGGCTGTTAATAGGACGTTAATTAATCAAACAAACAAACAAATTTCACACCACACCATATTATCTTGAAACTACTGCAGCTACTAACATAAACATTATATCATTTATATCGCCTTGTATCAAAAATTGAATTTTCAATCGCCGCAGATAGCCACTGCTAGTCACTTCCATATTGAAGATATTCTGTTACTTGGCACAATCTACGTAATAATCGCTTTAACTTAAGAGTTAAGAGGTCCTTGTCCATGGAACGTGTTTATATAATATTCACAAACCCGACTGTTGTTGTCAGGAATGTTCTATCAGTCAGGATACATTTTTACATCATTACCAAGTGGTGATGTGTTTAGGTGAATAGGTAATGTTAATGACAGGTTGGTGATGGAGCACGTCCTTAATTGAATCAGTTGACATTAACTCTATCTTAATTGTGGTCAACTAGATGACTCTTAGTATTATCTACTTATGATATCGACCTCGATCGTTATCCATTTAGGTCAGAGTATTCCTGTGAGGGTGTGAATCTTGTTAGAAGTTAATTTAAATACACGATTTGTTACTAAACGGGATGTCAAATGTTTTATCCACCACAGAGAGAAATGTCCTATGGGATACTGAGTTACAGTATGCTTCATTGTTTCGAGGGACCTATAATCACATATTGTACTTTGCTCCTTTCACATCTTCTTAGTTTTAATTCTTGACAGTGTTGTACAAAATTTGCTTAGTGATTTTACTCATCGAGGAATTACAAAAATATAACAATGTAAGCTGGTAAAGACACCCATAGAGACTTCAGTGCAGTTCATAAGAGGTTTCACGATTAGATTATATTTATAACTACCTTCTGCACTATGTGGGAAACGTATGCTTTGGCAGCGGCATGTCAAATACTATGCATATTTAGACACGGCCTTGAATATATGAAATACATCGTGGTAAGCGCGTGTTTATGGTTGCTCTGTTTTTGTTTGGACTTGGCAGGTCATTTAAAGACGGCTTTCCGTGTGTGCATAGTATGGTGAATAAGACTTAACGTCATACATCCATTGTCATTTTAGGACATTTTGTTTTGGGAGACTGTTGTTCATAAGTATTATAGCACTATAAAACGGGCAAGAGTTCCACTATACTAGAAGACATAACACGAATATACCACAATCTTTTAAAACACACACCAGCATATCATTCACGCAACACATCGCATAGAGGCCGTTCTTATATGACCCTGGCTGTTAATAGGGCGTTAATTAAGCAAACAAAAAATCCTTGTAATAGTGGAACCTGTCCTTCCTACAGTGCTATCACACTGAAGCACATCGTCAAAGACTCACTGCTGCCAATGACGCCAAATAAATCGTCGATGAATTTTCGATTATTTCCTTTGTATTTAATGGACTGGACTTAAATTAAGGCATTATACCAAATAAATACATCAAACCTACAAATCATATATTAACTTATGCAGTTGTTTGACAAATGATACGTCATATTACACCAAAAAGCAATTTTGACCAATTGCTGTACTCAGACATACAATGTATAGCTAGGATGTAATTGGCAAAGTAATATGTCGTGGTTTGTGCTCCCTACTGACAACAATTCGTGTAGCTGATATAACGCAAGAACATAACGACGTAGGCTTACAGATGGGTGTACACAAAACGTACGTACTGAAGTAGTGATTAACCTTTGTATAATTGCCCATGTTACTGTGACCTGGTGGCCATAGTATTTTTGTGATGACATTTAACAGTTTTACAACGCTTACTGAACTATTGATCGCACACGGGGATATACATATAAAGATCCCCGACGCTCGTGAGAGCTGTTTCTTCAGTGATAACTGTAGTACATTTTTTATTAAGTATGTATAAAAACATCTATGTAAGTATCAATTTATTAAATTGACGTTATAATGGCCATGATTGAATTAAAGTGTATTTTGTTATGTAATAGGAATCAATAACTGTATATCGGGTGAATTTCTCAGGGGTAGGGAGTATTTTCGCTGTATGTGGGCCTCCTGGAATACGCAAATTCTAAAAACTAGTTAAATATTCAGAAATTTATTGAAGTACGTGAGGACAGTAGTTCAAAAAATTTTAAGAATCAGATAATAGTGAAATCTGACCTGGAAACTATTCCTTACAAAAAACTGCGAAATGCTGACCCCTCCCCCCACCAAAAATCAAATATATAAATAAATAAATGGTTGGTAACAATATTATTCATTTGTGTGTAAACTAAATGATTATTACAATAGATCGAGAAAAAAAATCAAATTCTGATGTGAATTTCAACACGTTGCCCGAGTTAACATTTTAATCACACTCTAAACTATTTTTTATCGTACACCATCACCGATAGCAAAATAACTAATTTATTTGATGTCAAAGACAGACCAAGTAAAAAGACATTTGGGTAAATAAATCAATTTGCTGTAATTGTATTTTGTTGAAAGAGTGTTTCGTTTCAAACTGATTTAAAATTGAGTAATTTTACAGGAAACGAATCAATAGTTGCGTTTTTTCATATTTAATTAAACGATTTCATTCTTTGATAAATCAATGTTAGTAGCATTAATATAAATCAAACGATATTTTAATATTTTCGTGAATTTCAGACGTGTTAAATCATTGTAATGTAAGAAATGTATAACGCAATGTCATTTTAAATGCTTTATTTATCAAAACAAGAATGTAAAACATAACACCACATAGTTTATTATAGAAATAAGTGTTAGTCCCTTGGATTAAAAATGTCTGACTAGTAATTTGAGTGTGTTCGTCTCAAGTCAATCGCTAGCAAGTGCTTGGTTTTCATATTGAAAGCACCAAAACCCATTGGGATCTATATATATACAAATGCCGTTTAAGGATAAAAATATATGTAGACAATGGCCCAGTGAAAGTACAAAGAGTCATGATATTTTGACTAAGCCATAATACGTTTTAATTTTCAAATGAGGTCAAACTGATCTACGTATTTGAAATAGAAACATCACGTTCTCAGCATACCGTCTACAATACAAACTTATAATCTTTTCAATGTGTATAAAAGAAACCTTGTTCCATCAAACTTTACATCGATTAATCTGTTTTGTTGTCATAAACTGAAGGCTTCTCATAACCCTAAGAACATACACATCATTTTCCTTGTATTAAATATTATTATTTTTACCCACTTTTGACCTTTTCGCTTTATTGTTTTATATAATATTATAAATACGTTTTTACTGTTTTGTGCCTGTTTGTCTTGGTTGCTGTTCCGTGTAGATCGACTAACCATTTAATCACCCGTAAAACAATACTATGTTTGGTGTGCTGTCTTAGATAGAATGATTCTGTGAAATGCGCTAAATGTGGGCAGCAGTTGCTAAGGATACACACCAAGGAGGAACCAAAGTCCCAGAATACACACTCAATGGATGATTTATATTGTCTAAGAGTACTTTGGTTTATCGTAAATTGGAATATATAGGTGTGAAATATTAAAATATATTTGTTAAAAAATGCCCCCAGACGCTTGATCACATTACATACACATTATTTGAATATCAATTTACATTTCGTTTTACGGCAATGGAGAATGTGAACTCCTTTTGAAGTCTCGCAGGTGTTGATTCCCGGGTCGAGATACTACTATGACCGATACATTTCCTCATTGTCATTATAATGTGCCCAGGCGGGGTGTATTCGGCGGCATGGTTCAGTGACATAGCACTATAAAAACAGCAAGAGTTTCACTATACAGGAAGTCACAGCACGAATATACCGCAGTCTCTCAACACACACACGCACGTCATACACGCAACACACCGCATACATGGGAGACCCTCCTTATAAGAACCTGGCTGTTAATAGGACGTTAATTAATCAAACAAAAAAAAACCAAACATATCCTAATATATAAAATTCAGGTAGGACAGAAAACATCAGATTAATATATACAATGGATAGTTTTTGTCACTTCTTTATATTCACATACCAATTTTACTTTTGCCTTTGAACAGTTTTACTGTTGTAATACCGATATAATAGATTCTATAACAAAAAATAAGTTACAAGTGTTATCAAACGCTAGTCGAACCTTTGACAGAATGTTGCAAGGCTTCTATTGATGGAAGTCTATTTACTTAATGCATTTGCCTTAAGGTAGCAAATCCAAAGGAAAAGTGTTGTAAAAAGTGGAACGGGTCTCAATGTATCAAATCAGCGTCTGAATTAGTTTATTCATTTTTTTTGTAATTATAAAGTATGACAAAGACTTTTTTGCTTGTTTTGAATGTCATGATTATCCCTTCGTTTTACCTTGTTTCAATGAAGAAATAAACAAGCAACAATAAAACACTGACGTATTTGATAATCCGTTTAATAAATTTTTCATTGATGTTAAACAAAGCATATCTATTTAATCGGTTTACCGCAAAATTTAGACCATTATTATATTTATCTATTAATTTTAACAAAGAGCCCGAGGACATAACAGGAACACCAGCTAATACTTGCGGAAAATCTTAATATGGACCTTAATCGTTATTAGTGTAGTTCATTGATCGACTCACTGCCGTACAATTTCCCATATTGACGACAGGTGCTTGTATAAGACCAAATTACGGTAAAGTCATCAATAGTTCAATTGACTTTCTCCTTGCCGGTTACACGATGTGTTTACAAGATGCTTTAAAACCTCTCTAAACTAATACCTCGTTTACCATACCTTATTGATTGGTACCAGTGTTATCGTGATTCTTAGGTTACTTAAAATTACGGAGTTCAGAATTTTGTGCTGTATGTTAATCGGGATTGAATGATGGTCGAAGTTTCCGGACAGCTGGTCGGTTATCGGATTAAAGAATGAAGAACTCATATTGTTGATATTATGATTTTGTTGGATGTAACGAGATAATTATTGTGGGTTATGTTCCCTCTATCACAATGAGAATATCACATAGCAGCATAACCATACAAGAGTCACTACAACAGTTTATACTGGTCTCACCACACAGCGTCAATGAAGAACAGAACATCATCTTTCATATTGTTCTATTATACTTGGACTTTTTGCATGGTCTGTTAAACCATATCTGATTGATACGACACATTAACCTCTTTGCAGATCGTAGTTTATCACACAATAGTGTTACTGAACATCAATGGGATAATTTTAAATCGCATTTTAAAATCATTCAAGATGTTAGTATGTCTTAACTCACGGATAACAAAAATTGACTCTTATATCATGACATCGATGCTGAATTAAGTATATTCTGCATACATTTAGTGCGTTGAACATTGCGTGATTTTGTAATATTGTGGTTTTTTCATATTTGAATTTCTTAAATAACATTGAGAAGTAATCAGAACCAATTGGATGCCCAATAACCACGGTTAAATTGTATGTGTCATCTGCAACTATAGTTGTATATTAGTCAGACTCTACTTGTGTCAAACGACTATATTTGATGGCGCCATAGTAACAAATCAATTAAGATTAAACCTTAAGGCTATATTTTGCTCGTTAAGCATTTACAACGATAAGGTTTTATAACATTCAGTATGAAATAAAACACCCAATGCTGATCTATTTATTCAACATCTATCTGCATTGTGTGGATACGTGGCTGCATTAGAGTGTAATTGATAGTCAGTAATGGAGTAATTGATCCCTAAGAATATGCCTATTTGTTTTCTGTATATAGTACTACTGATGCTGAATACGCACAGCTTGCCAATCCCGCGGAAATCCATGTAAGTATAAGGTTTTAAATGTTTTCCTAACTGGATAGTGCTGGCGGGTATCGTTATCAGCGATTCAAGGAATAGTGTGGCAATCAGATGTCATTAGTGTCGGTAATTAGTTTTGTCTTGATAAAGTTTCCTAGTCCCAAAGGGCAAATAACATGTACAAATACATATGGCAGCTTGAATTGTACATATTGTATTTCACTAGAATTATATATAGACTGGGTCTAACGATGTATTCGTCCAGATCGAGCCTAGAAAGACATCACAAATAACCGGATACCTTGTAGCTATGGTCGTATTATATACTCCTTACCTACGTTATATACCATTTAATCAAGGAAACGTGAGAAGACAAACATATTAAAAAGTCTGTTGGAACGGGAATAGGGTGTATTTCGCCAATAATGATGGTATATAGAATTCGTGAAATTTGTGTAATATAGCGATATACGAAATTTAAAAATTTAAAATTTTGAAGGAATTAGCTAAAGCAATTTATTTTATCATAAAACGATATTTACAAGCGGTGATTCTTTGATTCACAATATAATGACTCAATAACGTTGAATATGATAATGCTTTTGCGAATACGATTCCATGTTTTAACATGAAACAGTAGTAAAAACCAATGTTTATTTTTTGATACGCACGACTAATGTTCTACAATTGCGATTTTGCGAAAAGTTCTTGTGTGACCGGGTGGGGTGTGATGCTTGATATAGCACTATAAAAAGGGCAAGAGTTACACTATCTACGAATATACCACAGTATCCCAAAACACACACTGCACACTACATACATGACGGTGAACAGGCATACATGGGTGCCGTCCTTACATGACACTGGCTATTAATAGTACGTTTTCAATCAATCAAACAAACAAATTGTATGTAATTTAATTGCCGATATTTTGGTTTACATAGTAACCAGGTCACTATATACAGGTTTTCGAAAATGGTCAATAACTCATTTATTATCAAACTTGGACAATGACTGTAAGATAATGTCTATACTTCACATATAAAACGCATCACATGCTTCAATCATGGAAGTAAAGCTTTTTTAGTTGTCATAGTCTCTCATGCGGCGGTGATGGTATTAATTAGTCATTGTCTTACAGTTCTAGTTGGTTAGATTCTATTCCAAGATGAAAACCATGTCACAATCTTGTAAATAGAATTTACACAATGATTGGCTGTTGAATATTGAATTTATTCCACACGAGTGAGTTATTTTTTTTAAAGTTACAAAAGACACGAGCTTTAGCGAGTGTCTTTTGTAACTTTTAAAAAACAACTTACGAGTGTGGAATAAATTCAATATTCAACAACCAAGAGTAGTGTGACCTGTTTCTACCACAATCATATTGTTTTTAGCCGATAGAAATACGGCAGGGATACGGTAACGTGTGTTTACCGAAATCTGCAAATAAGGTGTAGTAATATTTTTATTAGCAAAAAGACACTAATTAGTATTCAAAAGTCGTCGTTTGATAAAGAATCCATTGATATCAAATTCTTCTAATTGGGAACATCTTTAGGTTTAAATAATACTCACTTAACGTCTTATTGAGTTAAAATCTTCATAACTGCCTCCAGAAAATAAAACTCAATGTCGGACTACATGCATACATATAAAAAGAGTCGCATGACTCGGCATCGTCTATTTCCCGCCAGATAATCACCAAGCCATATTACCAACAAGATCAAGTTCGTTTCATACACGTTAAATCTACGAAACTCATCGGAAAAATTCTTGTCCGTCATGATGTATTATTAGTACTAAAAGGTCAATTTAACATGTGTGAAAACGTCGCGTATTTTGACATAACGACCACGACGCATACACTTTCCAACAGCAGTTTTGGACATCAAGCGGCGATCAGAACATAGAATGACGTCATTTGATTATTGATGATGTTGACAATGATGACATTTCATTTCAACAAATTTTATTGACAAAGATGTTACAGGTCAAATGGATTAAATAACAGGCAAAGCCTATATAAATTCTCTCCAATGGTGGCAAAAGTAATAGTTTAAACTTACATCAATTATAGATTTTATATTTAAGTTTTGAAATGAAATTTTACAACAGATAAAGGGAGATAACTCTTTTGCATACTCCATTCACACAACACACATAATACAAATACAGCTGTTATTTTAATACAAGAACATGTTATATTACTAATTAGACCAAATGTTACTCAGATATTGACAGACAATGACCAACAGTCCATGTGTATATATATACACTTGTCATTGCTCTCAATACTGTTAAATTTCCTGAAAATAATTGAAAATATACATGTATATTCTTTTAATAAGATAAGTGTATGCTGTATATAGAATAAAACAAAGTAACCGTATTGAAACAACCATGCTCAACAAAAATCCAAGTATATCTTTATCAGAGGATAATTAGAGTAGAATTTATACAACGTTATTCAAATGTTGTTGGTTTTTTTTTTTTTTTTTTTTTAAGGGAATCTTAAAATTTCAAAAGCTTATTTCAAAAACTTATGTCATGGCTAATTTAAATCATATAGAGATTAAAACGTCTAGATTTACCTATATATAGGTGAACATCGTGAAGTAACTGTCTGTTTATAGTTTTATCACAGTCAGGACAGCCTTGTAGAAGAATATTGATATCAATATGGTTATGATTTGCATAACTACTAATGGAGGTGAACAGGGGACAATGATGACATGACACTGAGAAAAAAGTAGTTCGGTCAAAGTTCGCCGTGTCAGCCAATCAGAATGCGTACAGAGTTTATACCACAGCTGTAGTGTTTATTCAATGTCCTGAGAGTTGAATAACACCGCCTATTTTGGTAGAAACATGTTTTCACCACCTGAAATGTTGACATTGAGACAACAGAAATTGTAATAAAGTGATCCTGACATGACGCTTCTCAAATTCTTCCAGTGTTCTTTTTGAATATTACCAGTTCACACTGGTGTTGGTATGTTTTGTGTCAATTCAAATTTTAATAGTTTCAATGTTTGTTTTCAAATTATGTAAGTGTTTTTTTTTTTTTGTCTTTCATCTTTTTAAATTTCTGTCATTTGATCTATTCGACATCATGACTCATCACACAATCTGACTATAAAGGCATAATAACTTTAAGAAATAAGAACACCTGACAGGGTGAACATTTATTTCATTAGTTTTTTATGATTAATATGCATTTACTGTAAGTGTGTTTTCCCAAACTTGAAATGATCGTTGGATGACCACCAATGCCATATCTCCAGAGTTGGCTTTCTAATTGGATCGGAAGCTTTTCTAGTAGGAACCAATTACTAGAGAAAAACGTGACCCCATATACATTAAGATACCAGTGAGAACATATCACCAATCTTATCTTTAAACAGCTGCTCTTACAACACGGCACGTAAACATTTGCATGATTATAGCTGATCTTTACGTCCATTATATACAGTATTCTAAGCTAAGCACGTGGTCATTCTGGCCGGAAATTCGGCCAAGTATTAGATCGGAATTTATCGTTAATTTAGTGAAGACAGCACGCATTAACAGAAGAAATGAATAAAATCAGACGGCTTTTACAAATCCAGTTTTGCATTTTGACAATTGCGTAAGCGACGCTTAAGAACAAATAGATAATGGCATTTTGTTGTTAGTGACACATCAGAAGACTTAGTCATCAATGACATATTGTCTCCAGTACGTTTTCACTCTTTATTATCTAACGGATTGGCGTTTAGGCCGAACCTATCTTTTGTCACCCTAGCGTACTTTTTCTCTTGTGTATAATGGGGCTAATCTGGACCACTATTGATGAAGTCAGTAGTATTTCAAAACATGAATAGATAAAATTGTCAGCGTGCAAATTGACTTAAGTAAGAACATTTGTGATAAGTATTTCCTAAATAGGATTCATAGAAGCATTGTTCTATTTTGCTAAGTTACGTAGCAGTCGTAGTTTATAAACAAAAATGTTTTATGCATCCACATTTCGTTATAAATCTGCATTAAGATTAACTGATCGTCAGACAGCGCTCTAACTTTGAATGCGAGTATTTAGAACATATAAACAGATCACTGATGGAAACGTCGACTATCGGCATGAAAGAAGACATAAATCATTCAAAGTGCAGTTAACATGTGTTTGATGAATTATGATATGAAAATGATTTTTTTTCAAAAATCGACACTGGTTACTTATGTTTGAATGTCTCCTTTGACACCGCTTCACTTCCGGCCTTGAGTCGATCGCTCGCGTCTATGTAAAAGGCTTTGGTATATCTTCTGATTGATACACGTCATAGTCTATGAACGTAACACACGGAAACTCCGCACGTTTGGTCAAGTTGAAATGATGGCATAAAGATCCTTGAAGTTAAACTTTGAAATTTCATTACGATAACTTTGACTTGACGGAGGGACATCCCGGAGTGTACAGAATATACCCGATGTGTTCCGTACAAAGTCTAGGACCTAACTAACATAAAATAAAACATAGTATGGTTAAATACATATACAGATATTAAAATGATAAAATTGTGATTGACAGATGTCGCTTATCTATAGGTATCAAATTTGACTGAGGCAATCAGAAGATGACCAGTGGACTTATATGATAATCCTATTACGTAACATAATGGACGGGTTAGCCTAGTTGTTATACTTATACGACATAGTACGTATTGATCAATGTTGACATGTACAAAAAGCTTGACTTCCGGACTCGAATTATATACATTGAACAATCAACAATATGAATACTAGCTATTGTGATGTCTAAAATACATATGAAATATATTTAACAAAGAGTCTTATGAGTCGTATTTTCAGTTCAAAGTCAATTTTAGCACTACGCGTTTTATCACAAAATTTCCTTTTGATAAAAGCATGAAACTTACTGCCCGATGTCTCTAACAGTATGTTCCAAATTACACTTTAAAATGCCAAGAGTTTCAACTGTTGGAAAGAGACAACAGTCCAAATAAATACATATGGCATTCCTACACACTACACATTTCACACAGAGCGACCATCCTTAAACGACCCTAGCTGTTAATGGAATATTAACCTAATAAACCATATCATGGTTAATAAGTATTTATGATAATGACCCATGATAAAACCCGCTATTTCTGTTCTATGCATTGGTATGTTGTGATACTGTAAAATTATCTAAATTTCCTTATATGGGATCCATTGATTGTACTACTGGAAACGTAAACGCTACACTGTATAGCATTTAACAATCAAACTTTCCTGAAGCGTATTATATAATGCATACAGTATTTGTGCGGTATAGCAATCGCGGAGAGAACTCCCATGAGAATAGTTTTAATATCCATATAAAAATAAATAACTCGCAGAAATAAACACATTAGCAGAATAATCAACCTAACATGTCTACGTCGCAACAATAAGACCTGACCTGTAATTACCATAATTTGTTCATATTCCTCAGGAAACTGCACTTTCCTCCCCTTATTACTTCCTTAAAATATTAGATACAACTGTTAACAATAACCAGATTAAACCCTGTACCATTTGCATGGAAATGTGTAGGCATGCATTTGTGTTTTGTTTAGGTTCATCAGAGACACATTGTTACATACGTAATCGTATGAACGAACACAGCCCTAAAATATGTTTATTACAGCGACCATCTTAATTACAACCAGGGCGTTTAACTACGTTTTAAAATTCTTATTGTAAAAGAAAAACAGCTAGTAATTAATTTCTGTATTTTTTACACGTTTAAGTAGATTCAAGGGAAATCAAACCCTGTAGTTAATTAGTTAGAAAACGGAATAACACTTTGAACAGGTCAATTAATTAATACTGGGAATACTCGATGGGAACCATTGTTAAAGAAGAAGCATGTTTATGTTGCATTGTTAAGGAAAGAGATTGTACATAAATTAAAATATTGAAAAAGAAAAGTATGTGCTTATGATTCATTTTTTTCCTCCTTCGGCGTTGATCTATCAGGAAAAAAACCCAAACAGAACGCCTAAATAAACCAGGTGAAATTTGTTCTTATAATTGCCATTATGTAACACATTTGAAAATCTGAACAAAAAAGAATCTGTAACAGGGAAAGTCAACCCTACTCTTGATCGATGATTGTCATTTCGACACTTCTTAATCGAGAAATCTAACCTGAGAATGAATATCAATCCAATATGTATTAGTTTATTACATGAGAATAGAAACAACACTGTTGAAGTTGAATATATACTTGTTCAAGGATAAAAAAGAAAAGATCTGATTGGTTCATAATACTAAGTTAAGCCTGACGTATGCTTACTCTCTACTTAGAGTTGTCATTTCAGAATTGTTACCATGATTTCCCCGATAAATCATGTCCGGACTCCGGAAAAGCAAATCACTATATGTGAAATCCTTTAATTATGATTAATATTAGTGGACATCAGTATAAGCCGTGGTAATGAAGATATAGTGCTCCTTGCTGTCAAATGGACATCATGTTTCAAAACATATTTGAAGTCCACGCCGATCGGCTGTGTTTTATAGCCTGCTAATATGGTCATAACTTTCGTTTCTGCACTTAGAGTGTCGGATTCATCGGCCTCCGATATGATGTTAATTCATGCGAGTGTACAGTAAACTTCCGAATAGGCAAAATTATTGCAATAACATACCCATGCTTAACCTTTTTACATGGATTATTATCGATCTAAGACATGTAACATTCCATCTTTATTGACCTCCTGATCTGCCTGGTGGAGGCTGACCAATACAACTCGAATATATGGTTATTGATTGTTGGTTATACACCAAGCTTGTGATGTACGATTTTTTCCTAAGTATTAGTCTTTCGCCATTATCATCCCTATTCACCTGTGAGGCGGTCAATTAAATTTTCGTCTGAGCTGCTGCCACATAATGCTGATTTCAATTATGGAGGAAATCAGTGCTGCAATTATTAAGCAATCTTACGGTGTATTCCTAATTATCGTGTTATGTCTAATGACAAGAAAAATACAACTGAAACAATGCTGCAAGAACATCTTTATGACGTCTATTCACCTAGTCATAAATACATTTTAGCACACTTGATAACAATTCAATTAATGTAACTGTACGTATGTCTCATTATATGTAGTCAATGAAACATTTCTGCAAGTACTAAAGTTGGCTTTGTGTTGACCAGTTCATTTTACTTAGTTGATAGCGCATTGTTGACAATTATTTACCGTATATGATACGCAGAATAAATTGCTTTGTAATACTATCAAATTAATCGCTTAAGTAAATTGCGCTTGATAAATGATCTATCACTTGACTATTACCAAAATGTTTTATTGCTTAATAGGCCTCAATTTTGAAATCAGTGAACTCTATCGTAACAAAATGGCTGAAAAAAAGCAATTTGGTATTTAGTATATTTTGAATTATTCTATACAAAATGGCAGATTTAATAAAAGCATTTCCGTTGTAACCCCAAGGGACGTATACATTGTACATACGACAACGGAAAACGGTGACGGCCTTTGGCTGATCCGATCCAGTTATCACCGAGACTCATTCCTGTCTGATCAGAAAGCTGATTTGTGACATAAAAGAGCGTTTGATGTTAATTAATACACTCACAGGAAAACGATTCATCACTTTCCTTAAATCGGGAGAAATGAGATGCTATTTCAGATGATAAAATGATTATACCATTCGTTTGAAGGCCTTGTAATTGGCCTTGTTACTGCATCTGCCAGATCGGAAGCAAGGCAGTATTTTTCACAGATATTAGCGAGGCATGTATAATCCTAGTCATCGAAAGCTTTTTTTAATCTTACGGAATCCACAATCACAACAGAAACATTATTCAAAAATGTAATATATTTTATCAAATAAAAAATGGTGAAAATGTAAAAAAAGGGGAAAAGGAAAACACTGATAAATCACGGTGTTGATGAATTATTGTCTGTAATCCATCTGCTCCTTCATTTTGAAGTAGGATTTGACAACCAGATGAATAATTGCTTGAAATGCGAAAATAGAAAGCAATGCAATGAAGAAAAGATATTTTAATTAATCATACACATGTTAACTGTTTTCGTGGAAATTCTACTATCAACATTATTAACGCATTAAAATTACACTTTGATTTATTACCGATTGTATGGACCCCTCGAGGTGTTACGTATGTAGATAATGTGTTTGTCGGAGCCGGCCGTATGTTTGTTTTATATTTCTTTGTTCGAGAATAAAACCTGTCTTATAGTGCAATATCACTGAACCACACTGCCAAAGGCTCCGAATGACTCACCCAATCCTGACACAAAGATGCAACGGGCGAACCACACGCAATCATTTTCACGAAGCTGTACAATAAGCAGGAGCATAAACTATCACTTTTAAGTAGAAAAGAAAGTAAGAAAGGTGAAGATACAGCGCTTGGTTCCATTCACCCGACCAATGACAGTTTTAATTTTAAGAAGGCAAGTTTTTTATACTATAGGACATAATATACTATAAGGTACGTATTGGTATCGGAGCGATTTTTAGTTAGGTAAGACCAGCTACAATATCACCAAGGCATTTACCAACTTTAACTAAGCTTCCATTCGGCCATATTCAAAGATGACAAGTTATTCTAAGTAAACGTCAATATGCTGTGCATATGTTTCATCATTTAATCATTTACGAACTGCTCCATTTATCATAAATGAACATTTTCTAATTTATATTTCAAACTGATTAATCGCTGTAAATGCACATCAATAAACGACACAAAAACTAAATAATATGTTTTAAAGAGTTTGTTTTAGAATATTTATCTTTTGATCTGTTATTATATATAGTTACATATGACATGAGCGTATTTGTACGCTATTCCCAAGTCATTAGACGATCTGTGGCTCCAATAAACCATGGTGATTTGATTTGTCACCTGTCAAAACTCTAACAACTACCCATTCATATTGTCGAGGTCTTCGCAAAGCTGTCAACTTAAAATGAAATTACGCCCAACAGTATCACCACCATCATGTCTGTCCGATTATCCTTGTCAAGGTGCGAAGTAGTTCCTGCACGAACGTCACTTCCGTTGTACAAGAGAATCACAATCTACATGGTATTCATCCGTAATTTAAACGTCGTTTACACATTATGTCATTAGATGTTCTGCACATCCTGGAAAGGATGGCTGCAATTATTTAAAAAATGCGTATTTAGAACAAGTCATATGATAAAGAATCGACTGATCTCAATGACATATAAAATCCATGCTGCGGTTATTATATAAGATTATGACATGCATGGATACTTTTTCTGACATGTGGGTATACCGTAATTGAACGATGTTTTCCGGGATGGAACGTGTGTGTATTTTCTAATGATACAAAGTGAACGTTTACAACACTCTGACACCTACAACGTTGGCGGTTGGATTAAATTGCGGTTCAAAGTAAATAGTAAACCAATAATCAATTTGTCATTGATAAAAAATTACTCTTTGATTACAGGTACATACCTAAACGGTTTTAAATTTTAAAATGGCAATGTCGAGTTTGATAGTTTTGTGGAGTCACAAAAGCTTATTGTTAATACTACATTTATCATCACCTTCTGAGCAATTTAAATGAAATACTAAAGCAGGTCGGCTTATGGTTCCCTCACTCGATCTAATCACTTGACTATCACTGCGCCAGATGGCGAAATCGCGAAATTAATCTTCATTGATTACATGTATTATATGCAATAACATTGTCAACTTCCAATTAAAAAAATGAACTGAAAATTACGATTGATGTAGTAATGGTTTAATGATGTATCTCTTTTACTGTTCTCAAAAAGTTCTGGAGTGTTACATGGAAAGGAAAATGGAAGCCGGTACATGCCTTTTCTGAACGATAACTTAACGATACATGTAGATTTGATGCAATGCAAAGCTTAACCTGCAATCTCACATTTTAGATGCTGTTCCAAAGCTGTACATTGGCAAGCGGAGCACGCTTCTTACGGACTAAAATGTCATTAATTCTTTGTAATCAGTTTTTATTCAATAAATGGAACAAGAATTAATTTAAAATGACAAGAGAAACCAGTGGAAGATCTGTGTTTGTCATTTAATGATTTAAAAAGTATTTTCGTTATCGTTGGTGTGATATCCGGTAAAATGTGTTCTTAACAGTGTTACCTACATATGACTTTTACCCGACTTTGACAAATTTAGGACTTAAAATGTACTTGTGAATATGTTTTCCTGCATATTTAAAAAAGTAACATTTATATGCCTAATGTCGGACATACGGATACAGAAAGTAACTCATGCGTATTTTATAAATGCAAGTGTTATAATTATGATATATTCAAGTATATATTCAAGTGTTTGTCTCCAGTGTGGTACAGGGAAAACAGTACAGTTGGCTACCAAGAGAGTAGATTATATATAATTTGATTTCTTCATTCAATGTTAACATATGCAGAATGCATAATTTACTTAAACCGTTAAGAAAAAGAAAGACAAAGTTGCCTGTCGTTGTATCGATGGTATATCGAAAGGACTATTTCAAATATATTGCAATTAAATAATACGCCAATAGTATTAATCTTTTAACATAAAATTATACATAAATGTATTATTTTTACTGCATTTTTCAAGCTGAGTTCACCTAATGGCATTACAGAGTATGATAGCATCTTCAAGATTGATTACTATCTTTCCTTATTTTGTGTTTTTCTCTTTACTTCCAGACGTCAAGATGCAAGGGCAATTTATGTTCCCTGTTATGGTTTGTCTGATGTCAATGCTCGGCTCCTATACTGAAGCAAAGGATGACTCCGGAGAGGTTCCGATATCCAGTGGAAACCTCCTTCGCGAAATCTTGGAAAGTCGGGACTTTACAGATGTTGAAAAAGAAATACTGAAATACATTATTTTCTCTGATGTCAAAGATTTCGTTGAAAGAAAGGCAGCTTCTACAGAAAGCCAAGAAGACTTCAGTGGAATTGAACGAAAACGCAGCCATCTTTGGCAGTACCGTCAAAACAATATACCAATCCAGACAAGAGTAGCATTCGGAAGGCAGTTGATGAGAACCTCAAATGGACACGGGTCCAATTCAAACCTTCTTAGATACGGAAAATAAGAGAGATCTGAGATCAAGAAACGTTCAGTAGGATCATTTTATCGGGACAAATAACAACCTTTTGTTCGAAATCATTCATTTTGTAGTAACTGTGTCAAGTATTGATGTTTGGGAACACATAACAGCTTGATGTAAAGTTGAGATGAAATTTATCGCTACTTCGAAAATCATCGACAATAATGTACAATATTATATCATGTCCATTAAGTGACTTTATTTTTGTAGACAACATGGAAGCTAGTTTTTTGAAATTAAGAACATTTTAACTTACAAGAAGATTATACGGTTTTTTTCCATCAAAATGAAGTAAAGTTTTATATTGCTATCGTAATGTGTTTATTTATTTAAGGGAAGTCAATACAAAAAGGAAGTTATGCATGCTCAAGAGATGAAAGGAGAATACATGTACTAATAAGGAGTCATGTTCCAATAAATACATTCATAAACATTTTGTTATCGTTTTAACCGATGGAGGGGTTGTTAGATATGGAATTTATTTCACACGAGTAGTAAAAAAAAGCCTCCATGTGTACATAAAAGCCATAATTAATCACCTTGAATCGTTTGTTCTATTTCTACCACAACTATATCAGTTTGGAGCGGATCTGATATTTTTCACCACAACAGTCCAATAAGATGCACCGATATTTTCGTAAGCAACAGAAGACGCACTTGTTTGTATTACAAATCCTTACATGTATTTGCAATCCATTGGAAACAGATCCTTGGAATAGGGATATAAGTTTGAATATTGACTGCATATGAGTGTATTTTCTGATTATTTAACCTCACAATATTCCTTATTTACATGTGTCGTCAAATACAAGTAATCTTAAATCTTAACCTGTCTTTTTAATCCAAATTTTGACAGGTTAATACAAACTTCCGTCCTTTTTGAGATAGCCACCCCTAAAATTGCGTATTGTCTAACTACATGGTGTAATACAATCCATAACTTGAGACTACTTCTGAGGACTCCATAACTTTGATCTTTTTAAAGCGGAAAAACGGCACTTTGTCCAAAGTTATTGGTATTAAGGACCATCTCCTGTCTGCAATATGTTGCACGTGTGAATGTCTGTATATTTTTGGGTTTGGGGAGACGGCAGGTTTTCCTTGTAAAAATGGATCTCTTGTATGTTTATAGTGCTATTACACTAAACTTCCTGCGGTAGTGTTATCCGACTACCACACACAAAGAGCTCGCGGAAGTATATGGTAAGAAATAATGGAATATCAAATAGTGGAAGCAGCTACTTAGATATATATATCAACAAAGACAGTTCTTCATCTATTTTATGATCATTCCAATTTCATTATTTTATTTTTGAGATTAAAACTGATCAGCAGAGGTTTACGTGCAAAAGACATTCGTAAAAAGTGCCGAAAATGCCATTAATTTTTTACTTTAATAAACCACTCGAAAACTGAAAATAAAATATCGTAGTGTTGCATGAAATATATCATTGAAAAATTTAAAAACTTGCAAGCAAGTAACAAGTGTTTTTCATCTATCTTTAAAATGTCACATAAAAGAAATAAAATCTAATATGAAAACCAAATGCGATGTTTTTCGTACAACATAGCGCCTTTGTTGTGTGCTCAGGGCCGGAAAAACATTGTTTTCATTATTTTTTTACGAAAATACTATGTGTTTATGCAACAGATAATTCCTTTACAAATCAAATTTAGATATGAAAATTGGTATTCTCGAAACAAATTAGAATTTACTTTACTTACTCAAATGAAAAAAATTGCGACATTACCTAGAAGAATGCAAAACAAATAATGATGTTTCATCATCGTTTATCGAAACGTCATGATCCTTAACCAGACGAAGCACGTTGAATAATTTATTATTTGTTTGTTTGTTTGATTAATTAACGTCCTATTAACAGCTATGGTCATGTAAGGACGGCCTCCCATGTATGTGGTGTGTTGCGTGTATTGTTGTGCGAGGTGCGTGTTGTGGGAGACTGCGGTATATTCATGTTGTGTCTTCCTGTATAGTGGAACTGTGGCCCTTTTTATAGTGCTATATCACTAAAGCATGCCACCGAAGACACCAAGCAACACACCCCACCCGGTCACATTATACTGACAACGCGCGAACCAGTCGTCCCACTCCCTGTATACTGAGCGATAAGCAGGAGCAGAAACTACCACTTTTATAGACCCTGGTGTGTCTCGGCCAGGGGACAAAACCCAGAGCCTTCCTCACAGGGGCGAACGCTCAACTCAAGGCCAAAAGTGAGGCGGTGCCAAGGGAGGCATTAGGAAAGATAAAGCCAGTTAGGAAGAAGAGAAAAGATAAGATCCTAAATTTAGTCGCCTTTTACGATCATGCAATAGGGGCAGCAGGTACAATTCTAACGCCCTAACTGCAGGGCCAATAATTTATTATTTTAATCTTCAACAGTATATATAAATATATGTTTCGATTTAATAATTTATGATCCAAATATTAAATCGAAACATATATAAATATATACTGTTGAAGATTACAGACAGACTATCACGAAACGTAGTCGTTCTGGTGTTATTCTGAGCGTAAATTGATCAAGAAATGATGAATAAAAAATGACGTTTTGTGACATTTGACCTTTCCGAACTTAAATAATAAATGATGAAAATGCTATATTAAATGACTAAAAGATGAAAACTATATTAACAAAAACACATTTTGGTTATATCTTTTTTTCAATAATACTTTATGGTTCTACATGTATTCAGTAAAAATGTGGAAATTAAGATATACAGAAACTGATTTCACTTGACTCATCATAAACGCTTGAACAAGAAGATGTTACAAGAGCGGATTGAGCATTTGCAAACGATTTGAACAAATCTAACTGATTTACATTGTGGACACACAATGTGTGAAAATTAGTAAGCGGATAATGTCTGTACGCGTAATGGTGTAATGACTTGCCCTTTATATAGTGATATCTCACTAAAACATTCCACCGACTTTATTTCAGCTACTGAACTTTCTGACTTTATTGAAATACATCCATATATAGTTTTCGTAGTATTCAACTCCATTTCGCATACGGCATACTACTTGTTATGGCATGTTTCGACTTAGGAAATACTTAATTTGTCCTGTTCTAAAAAATATTGAGAAACTCGCAAGTTCTATGCCAAATAAATTATTTCATGGAAGCACTAGAATGATATTATTCACTTTAAATGCCGAAAATATTATCCTACAATCATAATAAGGAATTAAGTTCCGATACATGTGCTCTGCAGTTGCCCATATCAGAAAGAAGGTATTTAATACATTAGTCTAATATGTTAATCTATCTAAGACATGGTCAATTAAACCCATTTCCATGGTAACCTAGAAATATAAATTCAATTTCGTTTAAGCACACAAACAAAATACAATCTTTGTACCTTCAATTATAATTGCTGTTTTAAATTTATGAAATAAAAACAAAAGTATCAATACTTCAACGAATAAGACGATTCATAAAACAGTCGTTTGATCAGCAGATCACCAATACACATTTTTCACATACAAAATGTAACGGTTGTATTATAGATTATAACTATGCGGTTTTTGGGGCGTAGTTTCACAAGGTGAAATGTTCATGGTTGTTTCCTTGTGCTAGTTTCTTTTTTTTTTCTCTTTCCTTTTTGTAATACTTTATCTTCCACTACGAGCATAAAACAACTGCCATTGTTGTTGACTGGTATTCCCTGGCAGGGATATCCATCATTTTGCAGGAAAGATCATTTCTTATCTTACATTAGAATGAAAACAACTGTGCTAAAAAGACAAAATACGATTGTGACGTCGCGGCAACAATGCGACGTCGACGATTCCCTCATGTCAATTCATCCTTACCATAGTAAAGTACTGACACTGTCAGAAGGATAATACACTTGGTTCATATTTCATGACTCTATTTAACATTACTTACAAGCCACATGGAACTGCTCATTTTACACAATACACACAATGGTAAAAATCGTAGGGGAAAATAATGATTCATCCCGTTTGTAGCGAGATACAACATCTCATCTTGTGTGTGATGGCTTAAGATTCTTAATGTTTGGGATGAGTTTCCTCCACAAAGGGGTTGAACGAATGCAATTGTCTTTGCAAGAAGACAACACACAACGCTAACTCCAAAACTGAAGATCACGATTGTGTGAGGAGATGCCTTAAGAACAAAACCAGATTTCCATAACCATATGATAACATGTTCATATCTAATTACGAGGGTATGCATGGGTTTGCAGATTATTTGTTGTCCCTTTTTTCATAATTTCGCCCTAGAGGAATATTATCACACTTTTGTTTCAAAATTCTTATGGTGAATAAAGTCAGAAAGTGATTTTCACATAACTATTTAAATAGTAAATTGACATTTTCATTTAGTTTAACTCTTCCTTTTAATTACAATGTTAACGTCAAAAAAACATTTTGCATTGCAAGTATAATGTGACCTTTAACACAAAACAAAATTGCAAAATTCCTAAAAGGGTAATTAAACAGTGAGCTGTAAAAATGACAGACATCTTCGTACATTTCTACTTGATTACGACGTTTTTATTTTCATTGTTACCTGCTTTACAAAGTAGTACTATAATCATGGGATCTACACAGCACTATGGCGCAGTAGACAAGGACGAGGGGCAATATAAAACCCATACAATGAGAGAAATGACCTCGGAATCAATTAAAACTATCGAACAGATAGATTAATGAGGTTCATCATCATAAACATAGTTCTAGTTCTAGACCTCGGAATCAATTAAAACTATCGAACAGATAGATTAATGAGGTTCATCATCATAAACATAGTTCTAGACAAAAACCCTGTTACAACCCACTCATGACATGTTCATAGATCGGTGGGAGGTTATTGTGAACAAACGTTATTACAATGGCGATTGTAGTGTCTCTATGTAGCATGAAGATCGACGTGTATAATGATATTTAATGTGTCAGAGATTACCATTTCGCCACTGTCGAAGTCGAGATCTTGACATGACCTCGGTTTAAAATTAATTTGTGTTGATGGTGTTACTGGTACAGTGGGTATAATTTCAAGAATCTATCTTGTTTTATTGAATTACGTTACGTTCTGTAAACAGCCAGGGTCATTTAAGGACGTTCTCCTGTGTATGTGTGTGGCGTGTGTAGTTCGTGTTATGAGGAACTCTTGACCCCTTTTTAGGATTATTATTTTTTCTCTTCTTCCTAACTGACTTTATCTTTCCTAATGCCTCCCTTGGCACCGCCTCACTTTTGGCCTTGAGTTGAGCGTTCGCCCCTGTGAGGAAGGCTCTGGGTTCTGTCCCCTGGCCGAGACACACCAAAGTCTATAAAAGTGGTAGTTTCTGCTCCTGCTTAGCGTTCAGCATACAGGGAGTGGGACGACTGGTTTACCCGTTGTCAGTATAATGTGACCGGGTGGGGTGTGTTGCTTGTTGTCTTCGGCGGCATGCTTCAGTGATATAGCACTATAAAAAGGGCAACAGTTCCACTATACAAGAAGACACAACACAAACATACCGCAGTCTCCCAGTACACTCACCTCGCACAACATACACGCAACACACCGCATACATGGGAGGCCGTCCTTACATGACCATAGCTGTTAATAGGACGTTAATAAATCATTCAAACAAACAAAAGTCCTAAAGCATGGCGCTGAATACACCAAACCAACCTCATCCGGTGATGGTATACTTAACATAGACAAATCAGTCTTCCCACTCCCGTTTTGCTGAGCCTTTAGCAGATACCAAAACTACCACTTTTGTAGACTTTTTGTGTATCGGCATGGGAACAAATACCAAGAGCGTTCAATAAAAGACCAAACAGAAAAGGGTCATTTAAAAAGAAGAGAAAAGATAATATCCTATTTAGTCGCCTTTTACTATCATGTAATGGGGACAGAAGGTACAACCCTTAGGGTCATACTTCAGCTACTTATGTATCTAGATATAATTCCGTCAGTATCTGCCAATATGTTGTTGTTTATATTTTCCTTTACGTACATCATGCAATTGTTTATATTGATTTTTTTTAATTATTAATTTCTTATATTTTTTAATGCATTATAATTTCTAGTGAGTAATTCCCTTACTGACATTAGCAACCCTAATCGGGATAGTTTCTTTTGTGTATGTTTCCGTTCAAACACTGCAAATAATCAATACGTAACGTCATTATGTAGTATGATTGTACATCTATTTGATCCATCTACTGAGGTGTGGTGTTGTATTAAATTAAATAACACGATGTTGTCTGGGTCATCCCGTTCAGTACAAAAGCCCAGGGCACACAATAGCTAGACGTACACCTAAATGGCTGTCTTTCTGCACCGACTGATTCATAAAGAGGTCTTTTTCTAATCGACAAAGTTCAAAATGCGCCACGTATTTGTAAACAAACAAATATCAATATATCGTCAGGTAAAAATGTTTTGAGGATCGAAATTTTACATTCATAGCAATTAACATGATTGGACGAAAACGATTTCGGTACATACGTACTACGTGCAGGTATGTACTAAATATATTAATACATTGTACTTTTTCGTTAATTTTTCTTCACTATTACCTCAAGCCACAACCACTTAGTCTGACATAATTCCAGACACCCAACCATGTTCAGTAACGTGCTCTGCCTGCTGACCAACATTTATCAATGTGTTGATTCTCGTACAACGTTAATCTTTCCTTTAATGTGTTTGCCATATATGTCTCATTGGATGATGTTTAAAGTCGATTGGTTCATATCTTACACAATCTGATTTATGGCCAGCAAATGTACAAGTGATTACCTATATGAGAGACTGATCCATATTAAGGATGTGTTTGGTTAATTGATTGATTAGATTAACGTCAAGGGTCATTGAAGGACGTCCTTTTTTATAGTGGTATCTCCCTTAATATTAGATAATTTCCTATGTAAAAAAAAATTAATGCAATAAATAAAATATTCCATGTCTAATTAACGTGTGGTTTTGTTGTATTTCTTATGACAGGTTTTTAAAATTTACTTAATATTATATAGATTTCTATCAGGGCTACAGAAATGATACAATCATAACATATGTTTATGTCGACATTACAAGTAGATTCAGAAACAGTTCGTAAAGGTGATAGGCACAGCAACATTTGTTTCCCAAAGGACGGGCTGGTCGGGTCATCGATATTGGACCAACTTATAACAAACGCATTTTTTTAAAAATTTGACAACACCTTAATTTTGATCATCGGTATCAACAATACAAATAAGTTGGGTTTCTGGTTGGCTTTTTTGTTGCTGTTACTCTTTTTAGTTTTTAGTTCGATGTACCAATTTTCCCATTGATCTGAAAATAAAACGGTGTTGTTATTCAGTTTAGATTAGCAATCCTATATTAACATTTCAACATATCCGCCCATTATTATGATACTATGGAAGCATTAAGGTAGGGCGTTAGAATTATACCTGCTGTCCCTATTCCATGATCGTTAAAAGCGACACAATTTAGGAGTGATAGTTTCTGCTCCTGTTTAATGATTAGCATTAACGGAGTAGAACGACTGGTTCGCCCATTGTCAATATAATATGACCGAGCGGGGTGTGTTGCTAGGTGTCTTCGGTGGCATGCTTCAGTGATATAAAACTAAAAAGGGCAAGAGTTCCACTATACATAATATGAATATACCAGTCTCCCAAAACACGCACCAAGCACTTTATACACACTACACTTTTTGTTTGTTTGTTTGTTTGCTTAGTTAACGTCCTATTAACAGCAATGGTCATGTAAGGACGGCCTCCCATGTATGCGGTGTGTTGCGTGTATGTTGTGCGAGGTGCGTGTTTTGGGAGACTGCAGTATAACATGGAAGGCCGTCCTTACATGACTCTGACTGTTGATAATCAAACAAATAAAAGACTGAATAATTACAGTAATTGTAAGAATATATCTTAAATACTCGAGCGGCAGCATTCCACCCGGCCCGTCTGATACGTTTTAGTTACATATGTACATGCAGTCGCGAACAGTTTACACCATGAAGATACTGCATCGGATAGTTGAACAAGAGATAGGTTATCATTTTTCAGGATATGGCTCACTGTATTTCTATAGACACCACGTGTAATACATTGACTACAGAACAGGTCGTACTTTAATGGCTTCGGTTGTTTATAGGATGTTCAGCGTTATAACACAGAACCAAATAAATCCAGCATGACACAATTTATTATCATTTTACGTTTCTAACTTAGGCCTAGGATCAAAGTTAGATCCCAATTTAAATCTACCACCATGCCTATTTACCCTCTCCCTAAATCATTATAAATTAGAGTTCCACATATGGGTCGAAAGTGTCGACGAAAATTAACGTAAAGTAATTACATTCAACACGTGTTATTTTATCCATTTATTGGAAATATCCCATATATAATTAAATATTATTTTTACGCATGGATAATTATTTTAAATGAGCGTACTAGTATCGACCATGGTATTTTGTACATGTCATCACAACATGGCCAAGAGAGGCATAGTCTACGTCTCGAATTTAAGCAGATCAAGAATGATATTGATTTGATAGCCAATAATGATAGATGATAAGTGTCAAAATCAAGATTAATGTATCATATCACATTTTTCGCAGTGAAGTTTTAAGGTTTTATGGTGACAATCTAAGTGAAAATATTCGGTTTTGATACATATTTGCGCTCAATGTTGACCATTCAGAACATAGTATTTGCAGTGAATATGATAAACAAACCTTGATTTTGACACTTTGCATAATTATATATACAATTTTCCATCAACTTTATGAAATATAACTGTTATTCATAAGAAACAATGACTATCATACCTCACTTTCACTTAGAATTTTCTGATTGGATTTAACTCGATCACATGACGTCGAAGTTAGATATTCCCCGGAAATTGGGAGGCGAGGGATATAACCCCTTCGCAGATCCGCATATGACGGGAAGTGGACGTGGTCTGCAACATCAACCAACAGTATCAACGCTGTTGCTTATTTCTTGCAAACGACGAACGACGAATGCAGCAACGTTGTTGGGAAATATCTTTTTGAGTTTTTTAACCAGAATATAGCTTGTATGTTGAATATAACAAATATGGCGTTATTATAATTTTGTTCGGTATAATAACATAATTGTGTCCCTATGTGTCGATTGATTGTTTGTTTGATTAATTAACGTCCTATTAACAGCTATGGTCATGTACGGACGGCCTCCCATGTATGCGGTGTGTGGCGTGTATGTTGTGCGAGGTGCGTGTTTTGGGAGACTGCGGTATATTCAGGTTGTGTCTTCTTGTATAGTGGAACTGTTGCCCTTTTTATAGTGCTATATCACTTAAGCATGCCACCGAAGACACCAAGCAACACACCCCACCCGCTCACATTATACTGATAACGGGCGAACCAGTCGTCCCACTCCCTGTATGCTGAGCGCTAAGCAGGAGCAGAAACTACCACTTTTATAGACTTTGGTCTGTCGGCCAGGGGACAGAACCTAGAGCCTTCCTCACAGGGGCGAACGCTCATCTCAAGGCCAAAAGTGAGGCGGTGCCAAGGGAGGCATTAGGAAAGATAAAGTCAGTTAGGAAGAATAAAAAAGATAAGATTCTTAATTTAGTCGCCTTTTACGATTATGCAATAGGGACAGCATGTACAATTCTAACGCCCTACCTGCAGGGCAACTTATCTCTTGCAAACGACGAATGCAGCTATGTGTCGAGATACATCTAGAATTGTCTCCCTGGAAAGAGTTATTTTCTCTCGGACTTCGTCCTCGAAAAAACAATTCTTTCCAGGGGGGCATAATTGTATAATACTTCTATTTAGAGATGTCAATCTAAAACCAGATTTTACATTACACTACTGGAACGTATATTGTTGAGTGTAATCGAATACGTGTTCAGGATATAACAATTTTATTTACCGACTTTATCAGCGATCCATCTATAACTCGTCGTAAAGCTATTTCACAGCTGTGAGATAGTCGTGCACGGTTGCATTCTAAATTATATTATTAATTTTAAGCTTATGCAGTGTAACAGCTGTAGTTATGATGCGCGTTTCGTTCAAGATTTTTGTTCAACGATAATGGCTGTTTAATGATGTCTAAATTAGAGCATGTAATAAGACTCCTGAGTATAAAGGACACCTGGGAATGTGTAGAAGGTTCTCGACGGAGCAATCGTATATCTGGTATGTTTACATGATCGCCATTTGGGATCACAGTGTCGACATTTCCAAGATTCACCACAGGAATAGGGATACAACGAAAGAAAATTGTTCGCTTTTAGAGACAATCCGAAGTAATGACAACTCAAAAAGGTTTGGTTCTTTTGTTATGTAATTGGATTTGATGCTCTCATCAAACACTTTAATATCCTAACCATTTCTCCGAGAAATATCATCGAAAGTTTCGTCCTTCCCGTTTTCTTTGCTTTTTCTCCTATGTAGCATGTCTGGTTACAAACTACAGCGTTGCAACCTATTATCTGCAAAACATACCACCAGCTATGCGCATGAAGTACGTGTACGCACATAAGATGAAATATTAACTATGAGGAAACCACAAACGTCGATGTGTTCGATGAGAAATATTGAAAGTCATAATGAATGTGATTGAATAAAATAATGTTTCTACTTTAAATAACATCTTTGGGTTAGACTCCACCGTCCATCACAGCAAAATTGAATTTTTCACCCCAACAAATTTCAGAAACGTTTATATTTCAACACTATAATTGTTTCCGGAATCTAAACTGACTACATGTTTCTAATTATATCTAAAGAGTGTAGCTCAATTATATGCATCGTTACATCAACTTAATTAAGTTCGTTTTTAACAGCTGCCATGCAGGTAAGGCGTTAGAATTGCATCTGCTGCCTGATCCATTGCATGATAGTAAAAGGCGACTAAATTTAGGATTTTATATTTTCTATTCTTCTTAATTGACTTTATTTTTCTTATGCCTTCGTTGGCACCGCCTCACGTTTGGCCTTGTGTTCACAGTTCACCCCTGTGAGGAAGGCTCTGGGTTCTGTCCCCTGGTCGAAACACACCAAAGTCTATAAAAGTGATAGTTTCTGCTCCAGCTTGGCGCTCAGCATACAGGGAGTGGGACGACTGGTTCGCCCGTTGTCAGTATAATGTGAACGAGTGGGGTGTGTCGCTTGGTGCCTTATGGCGGTATGCTTCAGTGATATAGCACTATAAAAAGGGCAACAGTTCCACTATACAAGACACAACACAAACACACCGCAGTCTCCCAAAACATGCACCTCGCACTTCACACACGCAACACACTGCATACATGGGAGACCATCCTTACATGACCCTGGTTAAAAGGATGTTAAAATATCATACAAATTACAATTAAATGTAATTTTCCTAGACATCCCTTAAATAAACTTCATATTCAACTTAATTGTCATAGTTCTTTTTTATATTGATGTACTTGCTTTAAAGAAAAGGCGTTCGAATTTTTCAAAAATGATTGTACCTACATCCTTAAGAGAATGATGAAATGTAGGCTTTTCAAAAAAGGTAGATTTTCTTTCTGTCGTCTTCCGTAACCCTTCACTTTTGGCTGTAGATTGAGAGTTCGCTCCCGTGGGTTCTGTTCCCTCAGGTACGCTTGTAGGATGGATGGATCAATTTGTTGGAGACTATAGTACATCAATGCTGCGTCTCTTTGTGATATTGGAAGAAAGACAAAGCCGAAGACACCAAACAAGCATATCCCACCTGATCACATTTTACTGACGACAGGCGAACCAGTCGTCTCACTCCCTGTATGGTGAGCGCTTAGCAGGAGTAGAAACTACCACTTTTAAAGACTTTGGTGTGTCTCGGCCAGGGGACAGACCACAGAGCATAACTCAAAGGGACGAGTGCTCAAGCCAATGCCAAAAGAGAGGCAGTGTCAAGGAGACATTAGCAAGAAGAGAAAAGATAATACCCATAATTTAGTCACCTTTTATAAAAATGCACTAGGAGACAGCACATATAATACTAACGCCCTACCTGCAGGCAGTAAAATGAATATAAAAGTTATGCACTTCAGCTGCAGATAGTCACAACTATAATAAAGTTTGATCATTTATATTAGACAGTGTAGCGAAATGGGTCAATCAACGGTGACCAGGTAGCTCAGTCAATAGAGCATTGGGCTAGTGTTCGGATATCCAGGATTCGAATCCCGGCCTAGCCTTTACATTTTATCCTCTCCTGTAAGTAATGATTTAAATTATTTAAATGCTACTCTACTAGTTTGGTTATGGTTTTCTTAGTATGACGGGAATCGTAACTTACGAACGCGCCAGGTTTGTTGGTGGAGAAAAACTGGAGTACCCGTAGAAAAACCACCGAACAACCATCAGTACTTTGCAACTGTCCCACTCGAAATCGCAGCCTAGCGGTTACTCATGTAATTTGCATAATGGTGATAAATGATTGATTTAGATTTCTTAATTCTCATTAAAGTTCATCCCGTTACTCTCTCTGTAGAAGAAAGTAACTTCAGTGTTTGGAAGAAAACTATACTTTTGTATTCCGTATACAGCTGTATACTTGAACACAAAAAAGAAGTTTTCCAAATAATATATTATGTTGTGTGGTTGGTTGGTTGGGCTAAGTGTCCTATTCGCTGACAAATTCAGTTACGGACGGCCTTCGTGAATGTCTATGTTTCGGGAGGCTGCAGTATGTTTCTATTAACAGACATACTCGTTTTACCAACACAACGCATGAGGGAGTTGTAGTTCTTAAATCACCCAAATGTTAATGAGACACATAATTGACATTCAAATCCTTGTATGCCATGAGCTGTATGCGATGAATAGGTGCTGACTGCTAGATATTCCAAACCTACCAGTAGTACTAAATAAACAATAATCAAACCAGTCTTTCCACTCCCGTTATACTGTAAAAAAAGTCAATATCCGTGTGTGATTAATTAACGTCCTATTAACAGCTATGGTCATGTAAGGACGGCCTCCCATGTATGCGGTGTGTTGCGTGTATGTTGTGCGAGGTGCGTGTTTTGGGAGACTGCGGTATATTCATGTTGTGTCTTCTTGTATAGTAAACCAGTCTTTCCACTCCCGTTATACTGTAAAAAAAGTCAATATCCGTGTGTACTTTCTTCTGTGATCGGAACTTTCATATCGGCTGTTGGCAGCGCCTCAAAACCATTAATATTATTATTTGTTTTACCATGTTGTCCCATAGCGACAAAGAAAACAATGAACATTTGTACACAACGAATGTTTGTACAAAACGAACATTTGTACACAACGAACACTTGTACACAATGAACATATATACACAATGAATATTTGTACACAACGAATGTTTGTACAAAACGAACATTTGTACACAATAAACATATGTATACAATGAACATTTGTACACAACGAACATTTGTACACAATGAAAGTTGTATACAACGAACTTTTGTACACAATAAACGCAACGAACGTTTTTACACAACGAACATTTGTACACAACGAACATTAGTACACAATGAACATTTGTACGCAACGAATATTTGCACACAACGAACGTTTGTACACAACGAACATTTGTACACAATTAACATATGTACACAATGATCATTTGTACACAACGAACATTTCAACGAACATTCCACGTCATGTATTATGTCTTATGCTAAGCATTAGTGTGTATTACAGGTTGAAGCTTTGTCTTCACGTATTATGACTAACATTTCATCAATTATGGCGAACCATTGCCTAACCGTAATGATAGTATACATCACTGATAAACCTGTTTATAGGTCATCAACGATTTGCTATCGTGTCAAGACAATTGAAGGTATCTCCAAATCCCACTGTAAATGTCTTCGCCTATTTCCGATTGGCTTTAGTACGTATGTCTTTGTCAATGTCTCTAGTGTGTGGAGAACCATTGTTTTAGTAACAACGATTCAGATCGATTAGTTTGTCTTAAATTGACTCTTATGTCCTTGTTTGCTGTTTTCTGAGTGGTTTCCAATTTCCTTTGCCACCATTACGTTTAGTTCTCGTCCGGATGACAAAGGCATGTCCAAGCGTAAGTTTTTTTTATTAGTAATCAGAAGTAAAAATTGCATATATAGACAACACAAAATCAAGATAAATCATGCTTAAGCGTTTTCTAAAAATATTCGAAATCGAATATTTCCTGGCGATGTCTTACCGATATGAGTAATAAGGTAGATCCTTACTGTGTTATAGTATTAGTATGAATGCCTTTGTCAAATTGTCATATCTGTTTGTTTGATTTATTAACTCCCTATTAACAGCTATGGTCATGTAAGGACGGCCTCTCGTGTATGCGGTGTGTTGCGTATATGTTGTGCTGGGTGCATGTTTTGGGAGACTGCGGTATATTCATGTTGTGTCTTCTTGTATAGTTGAACTGTTGCCCTTTTTATAGTGATATATCACTGAAACATGCCGCCGAAGACACCAAGCAACACACCCCACCCGGTCACATAATACTGACAACAGGCGAAACTGTCGTCACACTCCCTGTATGCTGAGCGCTAAGCAAGAGCAGAAACTACAACTTTTATAGACTTTGGTGCGTCTCGGCCATGGGAAAAAACCCAGAACCTTCCTTACAGGGGCGAACGCTCAAATCCTTTAATGCTTATCTAGTATATACTTATCTTTTATGTGTGAAAATACCCAGGTTATGATAACCTTGTGCCTTAAGTCAAGGACAATGCATGACCCTATGTCTGTTTATAATCCATTTACTCACAATAATTGCTTGCGATGTTTCCCAAAGGAAAACTACTAAGCTGCATAATTAGTGGAATGTTTCCATTTTGCTGTGTTTGGCGTTCATTTCTAGATAATATATCAGTGTAAGTCCCCATGGTTCAAACATAATTGCATCCCCGGAATATGTGAAAATAGAGTTGTGTTTCATTTTCATTTCCAATTCAATTGTTGATAAAAATCTGTAGATTTTGCTTTGAATCACTTGCGATATCTTACATGAAACCTGGACAGAAGCTGTTATACATACATAGAGCATTGGAGCAATTACAACGGGATATTGGATTATGTTGTTAACATCAGAGTGCGGATACATATACTTGGTATCTACTGAAAAATAAATTCTCACTTTAAAGTGAATTAGCTTAAAAATATTTTCCTGACTTGCCCTTGTGGTGAATTAAAGACCAGTAAACACTTGTGAATTTCAAAATCACTCGACGAAATCAGATAGAAGCGTGTAAAATTCTTAGGTTTGATTTTCCTACTACTTTTTTAATGTCAGTTCAACATTAAGAATAGCCTCCCCAGTAACGTAGGCCATGCAACTTCGTGTGTGGTAACTTGTGCAACATTCAGAATCTCTTTCTATCCTAATTACAATTCTTACTGACTCACATATAGCATGTAAAATGTTTCCATCATGGCAATTCGATTCGATGCAAGTCGCCCCAGTTTTCAAAGTAGTGCATCTATGAGAAAGGGATTAATCGTTGTCGTCCAAATTCCAATATGACAATAGAAAACTGATGTAGATATTAAAGTGAAAATTATCAAAATTATTCAGATCGGTTATTGCGTTAAACTTTATTTTCACATAATTATATTTCTATGACCCACTTCAATGCAGTACACCGAAGGTAGTAATCAAAAATGGTAACACACATTCCTTACCACCGTTTTAACCTACACATGCATACACCCATTTCACATACCAAACAGCTTTAATAATTGACATATTGACGAACACTTAATATCACCGCCATATCTACATATTGGCTTGTAATCAAACCATTATTTCTAAGTGAATGTTGTAAAATATAAATATATAGAAAGACGATTATGGACAATATCATTCCATGTCTAAAAAAAGAGCTGCGACGACGAAAACGTAACAACATTATGTCAACAACATTATGTCAACAACATTTTACCACTGAGTTTTCTCCGAAGGACGTGCGTCGTGTACTGGGAAACGGCCATTACTTTTATCTCCATATTCACAGATGGTTATTTTTTACATAACCTGATAGAAGGCACAGACTTTGGCGAGGTAATTCTACTTACATAATTGTGGTTAGACAAAGCATGAAAGGAATAAAGCATAAAAAATTCCAAGAACAAAATATGAATATTAATAATTGGAATACAAGGTAATACTATACAGAACAGGCTTATTTAAATAACCAGAACATTACATTATTCTGTAGGTTATGCAGAAGAATACTGAGGTCCGCCGTTTATAACGTTTATAACAGCGCATGCCGATTTAACTGACGACGCGGCACAGAATTATATCCTTGGAAACATACCTGACAACTACCATAGGATGATCAACCCTTGTTACTATCGCTGTAAACAACATTAGGTAGGTATTTCTAATAACACATTGTAGATCGAAATACAATTTACATTCATTGACTGATTTTAGCTGTACAATAGCAACAAACTCTGAAATCATACATATTAATACTCACGATAAGCTATAGGACGTCAAGCAGAATAAAGCCACACTTAACAATCTTGAAATAATTATCCATTATCACTGACTCCATCTTCCTTGAAAACGACATACGACAAAAATACACCTATAGTAAAATAGGAGTTATATCTTCGTATGTTTTTCTTGAGAAACTGAATACCCAGCCTACATATCCAATGTACTATTGAATTTCACAAAAATGCAAATCTAGATACACAGTCATAAAATCGGGTGTAAATATCAGGTTCCGCGTCCTACATTTCATTTTAGTATTGGTTAGCATACATGTATCATTTTGAATTAAAATTGCATATGTTGAAAAATATTTTAAGTTTACACTGGCATTGTTTCAATAACCATACTTTTGAAAAATACCATTATCAGGGTATGGCACCCGAAACATGCGGACGAATCTGTTGTCATGGAAAATCACTTTGGCGGGTGATGATATGGCTCGACGCCAATATTGGCGGGTTATGTAATGAAATGACGAGGAGATTACTGGAACTGTATATCGTGGCACTAACATCGGAACATCCTAGCCACAATGATAGACGATTAGTTCCGTCATCAGACATGAGAGACGAATCATCTGTTACATCTATGAAGTAGACAATGACGACAGGAAAACAAGTATTTTAAGGAAAAATAAAGATTTTGTGTCAAAAAAATGCTTTACTCACAAACAACCCTGTACTTACAAGACATAACTCAATATTTTGTTTAGGCCAAGAGGAGAATTTGGCAATTCAACACGTGCTAAGTATGTAGTCCATTCGAATTATTGACTGGCTTACATATTAATTAAAGTGTCATTATCCACTCATCACCCTATCAAAATTTATTTCATAAATATATGACTAATTTATAGACTCACTTTGTCAAAGCTAAAGTGTCATGCAAAGTTTGCACATTAAGACTTTCGTTACGCAACATTTTTAATATCTCCTAAAATGGTCTCGTATATCATAAAGTACGTATATGATAAGTACGAATATCATAAGTAGATAATATAAAGACCAATTTGTTTTACTGTTCACCTATTACATATCTGACGTATATAACGCAAAGTAATAGGCAATTATTGATAGGATCGGCAGCAATTCAGGACATGGGTACACTAGATTTATCTATGTACTGACTTACACTAGCAGTAAAACATACAATGTCAAATTAAAGCGAGAGGTTTATAACGATAAAGATGTTTTTATCTTCATCGTTAAAGGTTAAATAGCACTGGATATTATCTTATCAAATTTGCTTTAATATATATCCCTATTATCCATATATTGACATTTTTATCACTAGTATAATGTAAAAATGAATTATCAATACATATTTAGATGCGTTTATCGTACGTTTTCGTTTCTTACCTACAGGTGGAATACTGGCTGGTCAAGGGCAATACACTCATGTCGCCTGAGACTGTATTGCATGGTTACCCATGCAATAAAGCCTCGTGACGTCACGACGTCAACAAAATTTCTATTTCCTCGGTAAAATTTTAACAATTTTTTCATAAACTTGGCTGGTTGTGCTAAAGAAGATGCAAGCAACAGAATTTGTGTTGAAAATTTGACGTTTTTGTTCATGTATGGGAAATTGACTTGCAGTCGAGGTTTTCTTCGAATTTATTTCAAAATGGCGGGATATTATAGCTGTAAAATTGCAATAAAACGTTGAGGTATGAAAGAAAAATACTCTTTCATAAGTGGATATAAAGGATTGACCCTCGGCAAGCCTCGGGTTTTACTACATTTTGTGATCCCTATTCTTCATATTCACATATGAAAGAGTCTTATAATATTAACGTATGCCTTGTGGAATAGGTATTGGTTAACAACTAGCATCTTAAACACTTTAACAAACTTCGATTCAGCTTGATTCGTCAGACAAAATTGGTGGAAATGGCGGGGAAACAGACTGTAAAAGAGTAAATAAAAGAAACAAGATTGCGGACATATTTTATAATAATCTTTCATGGTACACAGACACATGACATTATATCAGTTGGTAAATGAAGAGGTTGTAATTCAGTGTTTTACAATTTGACGACAGTGTCACGAGGAACTTTACCAAGCCTAAAATATACTTGGTGAAATTTACTGAATGTAGTAGTCGGACAGCCATTATAATATCATGTCGGGAAAGTGGATGATTGTAGATATATTAATCTATTTAGGTAAGTTAAATTTTGTTTGTTGAATTATTTTAACGTCCACTAACAGCCAGCGTCATATAAGGACGGCCTCCCATGTATGCAGTGTTTAGCGTGTGTGAAGTGAGAGGTGTATGTTTTAGGAGAATGCGGTATGTTGGTATCGGGTGTAGTTGAACTGTTGTCTTTTTCATAGTGCTATATCACTGAAACACCAAGCAACACACCCCCATCCGGTAACATTATGCTGACAACAGGGGCGAACGCTCAACTCACGACTAAAAGTGGGGCGGTGCCAGGGAGGCAATAGGAAAGATCAAGACAGTTAGGAAGAGAAAAATTACAGGTACAATTCTAACGCCATACTTGCATGGCCAGAACTTAATTTCTTTGATATAGGCATGTCTACTGTCAACTTGATTAAAACATGGGGCCCAGAGGGCCTGCACCGCTCACCTAGTTAATTCTACCAGCAGCCAAATAGGAATATCAAGTATTATTATTTTAATAAGTCTAATTATTTCATATATAAGCATTTTGCTAGCTAGAAATTTTCCGCCCATTCCATACTGTCTTTTTGTCTGCATTGTTAATATAGCAACAGTTACGACGGTAAATGTATTACAGTATCGACATTCGTGTTAGACATATAGTTCAACACAGTATACTGTGGGTATCCTCCATCATTAAACAACACTAATTCATTCAGTTAATGGGGGCATTAAAAATTAATTGTCACGTGTTTTTAAAACATTATACACGTAACAGAACAATCAAGTTTTATTAACTTTAAAAAAAAAATAAAAATCCAAAGCCTGGGAAAGATATGTGTATATGTTAAATGAAAGTTTTAAAGTTGTAACATTTAGATCAGAGCGATCAATGTTCCTGATTGTTCCAGTCTATGAACGACATACCATGCTTCACCGCACCTGCAAAGAAATTACTTGTTTAAGGGTTGCTACGTAGAATCGGGGATAATTTATAGCCCTTTCGTGAAACGGTTTGGTTGGTTGATAATGATGGTTCAAAGACCAAAGAAGTCTTCTTTAAAATATGTTAGTCTGAGAGGTTCCTGACAATAAATATGCCCCTAAACCCGAGATGTTTTCTGTAGCATGTTGACATAAGCATGAGGATTAAAACATTAAAATTATCTAAATATGTAATGTATAGTTATATAAAACGATTTATGTCTTTGCGCAATATGTCCTGAAACCGGATATCCGGTTAGTGTGACAAGCAATCAGCTCCATAATACCATGGGTGGATCGGTTTACCTTTGCTGTTGATAAATATACAGTAAGCACTGACAGGTACAACTTTGTAACTTTGGATATTCCTTTAACATCCTACCTATCCAAGTTTCCATGTTTGTAACGAAGAATTGACCGATTGCCAGACGCATTTAGTCATTCCCCGTGCTTCCAAACCATGTGAACTCGATCAATGTCAAGACATGCACAACGTAAGTTCAAAGTCACTTGCGGTACGCGGCTGGTTAGATTGATATCTAGCAAACCGTAAATGATGGTGAAAGTGTCTAAGAAGTTTACATTCAATCAGTTATTCGTGAGTTGATTTACAAAGTAAATAAGTATTTACGTTTGTCTGAATAATTGTCACATTTTATGTTTTTACAGAATGGTTTTGACACAGCCTGACCACGGATGGGCATGGATCGTTTTAGTAGCAGCTTGTGTAATACAGGGACTCCTCAGTGGTATTAACTACTCTGTCGGAATAACACAGGTAGCTCTACAAGAGAGGTTCAACAACAGCGTCGCTTACATATCATGGGCTAACGGAATCTACCTGTTCTTTAATTCCGCTGCTGGTAATATTTTCATATATAATTCATATTGTGAAAGGATTGATGTTGTTGTAAACTGTATGAACTACCGGTCGTGTGTGAAAGTAACAGTGTAAGTGGTTTTGTTCAAAATATATGATAAATATAACTTTATCGTCTTGTTATGTTATTGTTTATTGAGAATGAAACGTGATTTGCCTGTTTAAGAAAACGTCAAAACCAACTTGTAACCGAGCAAAGTCTTTCATGTGAAAATTGTCTTCAAACAATAGTTTGGTTCGGTTTTGTAAGAGGTATACAATGTGCGCTTAAGTAATATATATCTGTATATTTCAGAAACAATACATTATGCCTATTGAAAAAACATTTTATTGATGCTACGAAACTTGCGTTTGAAGCCGTAGAATTGCGAAAATAGTTACCACGAAGAAAGTTTCAAGAATTTTTTGAATTGACTTTATAGTTATAATATTTATGTCCCTCTGTCTAGGCGTCCTCTGTAGTGCCATTATCAACCGTTACAGTTGCCGCACAGCCTTACTGCTTGGATCTCTTATAATGACGTCAGGCCTTGCCGCAAGCGCTGTCGCACGATCTATAGAGGTTGTTCTAGTAACATACGGTATAATAGCAGGTATGAAAACATTTCACTGATGTATATGTCCCAGCGAATATATGTTGATATATGATGTCACCTTGGTGTACACTGAAAACAGCGTAAAATCAGATTTTGGTGAGCATTAGATCAAGTCGATTAAACTACTTGCCATACTCTAATTTGAGTGTTCGCAAGAAATTGGCATGTACTCGCATAATGTCATGCTGACGTCAATTAGGAATTTCACTTTGGAAATGAGTAAGAGAATGAAAAGATCATCTGACAATATACTCTGACATCAAACTGTATTCGTATTTTATTTGTTTTTTTAATAACTTTTCGTATTTTATTTTCAGAAGTTTTTTTTTAGAGGGGAGATGTACTCACCTTACTTCTTACTCACTAATACACCATTTGCAGATCTTAGGATCGTTATTTATGCATAATTGTTGAATTTTAATTTGTCAGGTGTCGGTTCTGGAATAATTTACACCGCCCAGTTGGTAGTTATAGGATTTAACTTTGAAAGTAAAAGAAGCATGGCCACAGGTATCGCTGCATTCGGGGCTGGATTTGGCGTCTTCATTTTCCCGCCATTATTTCAACTAGGACGCGAAATATACGGTAACAACGGCTTGTTTTTCATCCAAGCCTCTGTAGCCGCTAATATTAGCGTGTTTGGATCTTTGTGTTTCTCTTCCACATTTGAAAGGAAAAGCTCTTTACATAATAAATATTCAACAAGTACTCAATCTCGAACGAAAAGTATTTTCGGTGGATTCTTCTTACTTTTTAGACTATCTTTTCTATTCATTTGTGTTAGTATGCTAGTTAGTCACGTTGGCATAAATATGGTGTACGTACTAGTTATTCAATATCACTGGGCACCACCAATTTGCAAGCATCGCTTCTTACCTCTGTTATTGGGATAACTGGATCCTTTGGAAGACTTTATATCGGAATGCTAGGAAACGTATCCGAAATCCCCAATATAATGCTGTATTTCGGCACTTATGGTGTTTTGGGATTGGCAACTGTTCTTTTACAACTGTATACCACTACCTACACCGGACAAATGGTTTATTCTGCTATTTTTGGAATTAATTGTGGGTATTGTTACGTGTTGTTGAACACGATTACACCACATCTAGTGGGTATTAAGAACTTAGCATCAGCGTTTGGAATGGAAATGTTGTTCTCTGGAGCCGGAAGTTTGATAGGAGTGGTAGTAGCAGGTAATTATAATTCATATATTATCGTATAATTTAATTTCATATGTAACACTCATTTCTATTGGTTAGATCTTTAAGTTTATTTTTCCATACACCGAAAGAATTGTACGTCAAGTATTATAACGTCATATGTACAAAACGGTTTCGCGGGAATTTTAAAAGCGGCACAGTCATTGGTCAACCTGAATTATTGGAAAAGATATCACGGTGCCACAACTCAAGGTAAAAGAACAGAAATTTATGCCTAATTAGTGAGTTATCTGAATTAAATTATAACCATTATTCTGAACATCTTCATAACCACAAAAGATATTGAGAATAATGCATGAATACAAGTATTACCTGTATTTCTATCTCAAATAAAGTGCATATACAAATATTCAACAAATCTTAAGTGTTTGTGAATGCCATTGTTCAATCAATTTTGAGTTTGATTACGGTGTATTTGTTAATTTTGAGGACAAAATGCTTGTTGCATACTGCAAACCACTTTATATTCCCGAGATACAAATGTTTACGTAATTCCGCACGAGCTCAAACAACAATTCGCATGTTTCATGAATAATTGCATATATGAATGTACAACATTAAGTAAAGGCTCTTGATTGCCAACTAGTATTAACAAACATGTTAAAAATAACAAAGACGCTAAATATTGTATTCGCAAAAATAAGATGTTTTACAGTATTGTAATACATGTTGATCATATTTGTATTTGTGTCGAGCGCATAAGCTAGCTAACACATAAAAGGCAAATTACAAACATCAATCTGTCTTGCATCTTTTCCTTCATTTCCAAATATAATTTCAGATTGTTCTTTGTTGATGAACCTCATGATAAATGTTGCCTTGACACACTCTATATATGTCATACTTGACCTCACAATGGCATATCTATATACTACACTTCATTACTAAAGGAAAATGTCTACCTTTACCGCTAAAGATATTCACTATATGTACTTACTGCAATTTGGTTTTGTCACACAGGCGCGCTCTGATCATGATGTTTATGCTTTATTAATGTTTTCGCATTGTTTTGAAGGTGTTATCATTGACAATGGAGGAACATATGAAGTGGCTTTTACTCTAGCTGGTAGGTAGCTGAATAATCTAGCTGGTAGGTAGCTGAATAATCTAGCTGGCAGGTAGTTGAATACTCTAGCTGGTAGGTAGCTGAGCTGAGTAGGTATTGCTTAATACTCTAGCTGGTAGCTATATAGGTAGCTGAATATCCTAGCTGGTAGGTAGCTGAATACTCTAGTTGGTAGGTAGCTGAATACTCTAGTTGGTAGGTAGCTGAATACTCTAGCTGGTAGGTAGCTGAATACTCTAGCTGGTAGGTGGCTGAATACTCTAGCTGGTAGGTGGCTGAATACTCTAGCTGGTAGGTGGTTGAATACTCTAGCTGGTAGGTGGTTGAATACTCTAGCTGGTAGGTAGCTGAATACTCTAGCTGGTAGGTAGCTGAATACTCTAGCTGGTAGGTAGCTGAATACTCTAGCTGGCAGGTAGCTGAATACTCTATCTGGTAGGTAGCTGAATACTCTAGCTGGTAGGTAGCTGAATACTCTAGCTGGTAGGTAGCTGAATACTCTAGCTGGTAGGTAGCTGAATACTTAGCTGGTAGGTGGTGAATACTCTAGCTGTGGTAGTAGGTATACTCTAGCTGGTAGGTAGCTGAATACTCTAGCTGGTAGGTAGCTGAATACTCTAGCTGGCAGGTATGAATACTGGTAGTATGAATACTCTAGCTGGTAGGTAGCTGAATACTCTAGCTGGTAGGTGCTGAATACTCTAGCTGGTAGGTGGTTGAATACTCTAGTGGTAGGTAGCTGAATACTCTAGCTGGTAGGTGTTGAATACTTGTGTAGTGTGAATACTCTAGTTAGTAGGTAGCTGAATACTCTAGCTGGTAGGTAGCTGAATACTCTAGCTGGTAGGTAGCTGAATACTCTAGCTGGTAGGTGGCTGAATACTCTAGCTGGTAGGTAGCTGAATACTCTAGCTGGTAGGTGGTTGAATACTCTAGCTGGTAGGTGGTTGAATACTCTAGTTGGTAGGTAGCTGAATACTCTAGCTGGTAGGTAGCTGAATACTCTAGCTGGTAGGTAGCTGAATACTCTAGCTGGTAGGTAGCTGAATACTCTAGCGTGGCAGGTAGCTGAATACTCTAGAGGTAGCTGAATACTCTAGTAGCTGTAGGTAAAGCTGAATACCCTAGCTGGTAGGTGGTTGAATACTCTAGCTGGTAGGTGGTTGAATACCCTAGCTGGTAGGTAGCTGAATACTCTAGCTGGTAGGTAGCTGAATACTCCATCTGTCTACTTATTGTAATGTGGTAAAGGTAGATAAGGTCAGAAATGAACTATATGACTAAACACAGATACTGACAACGGTACTTGATACTGATGTGTACACAGAAACTGCGAAAAGTTAGTATTTTTATTAATCAAAGTATGATAAAAGAGAAGATGGTGTATTATGAATATAAATGTATACTATCATTGTTTACACTTATCCTGTAAGCTTTAGATTTGAAAGACAGTAAATGAAATGACACGCGTAGTAATGCGATATAATGCGTACAAACTTGTTTAATTCAGGTGCGTCTATCCTTGTGGCAGCCATGTCGGTACTAGTCTCGGTGACCCTCCATGATAATAAACACACAAAGGATATCGAAAATAAAGAGGAAGAAAATGCCATGAATCCCGACAACACCAACTAAATGACAAGACGGTTTTTTTCAGGTCAAAAAGGAGGCTCCATCATTCAAATTAGAAAAGTTGTTATCTATAAATGCATAATCGCAGATATTTCCCACAACATCGCAATACCTAAAAATACAGATCCTAATAAATACTCCGCTTAATAGAGGATCTTAAGCACCCATAGGAGTCTATGGCTAATTACATTAATTGAAAACATCATTTCATCCAAGTATACATGATCATGCAGCTTTGTTACACGATGTTTCTACTAGATGACTACATACACGATAATAATTCTAACTGTTGTTTCAAACTATTTCGTCTCCTGAGATTCTGGATAGCAGCAATTTGATAAGCCATTTCAAAAGGTCTTCAAAATGTGGCTCTTAATGAGATATTTTCAGATCGTTTATCAAACGGACTAATTAAATCGAAGCTCTGTTACGGTAACACGTAGGTAAGCAAAAGTACATACTGAGATCAATGACCTGCATGCATGCGTGGCTATTTTTTTCCGTACTTCCGGTTTAACTGGATACTGTTGTGCCTTGCTGCGGTACTGCTCTCCACAGTAACTCCATTAAGCTAATGCAAAAAACAAATACATTAACAAGAGCAATTAAACATTTTAAATATCAATAATAACACTTTTGAAAATTAAAAGCTACGGAATACAGTAAAAGTATCCATCAAGCGAAAGCCGAGCACAATGAATCATGACATCACATCACGTCAACCAATACGCGACACCCCAGGCCTGTGACACTGCATGGACACAGAAAATCAGCGTCCGAATCCGAATTAACAACCAGGGTCATGTAAGGACGGCTTCTCATGTATGCGTTGTGTAGAGTGTATGTAGTGTATGGCGGATTCGTGTTGTGTCTTTTTGTATAGTGGAACAGTTTTTATGGTGCTATCTCACTGAAGCGTGATGACGAAGACAGCAGCCAGTTTCTAAGCAGGAGAGACTTTGGTGTGTCTCGGCAAGGAGACAGAATCCAGAATCACAGGGGCGAGCCCTCAACAATAGGCGAAAATAAGGTGGTGTCGAGAAGGAAACGTTAGGAAGAATCGATTCAGTTAGGAAGAAGAGAAAAGATAACATTCTAAATTCAGTTGTCTTTATGATCATGCATTAGGGCCAGTATTTACAATTCTAACGCCCTACCTGCGAGGTCAACATTATAGCCAGATTGCACTGCATGTCTTTTAAAATCTTAGAGGCCATGTTTCAGGTACATGACTTATTCTATTTGATAAACCTCCCACTTGTGTTCAGAATTGAATTTGTCGATATACACGGTTGTTGCTTAAATCTTTAAGAATATAATATAATATATATTATGAACATTTACTTTAAAAAAGTGTATGTCGTCGAAATAAAAACAAAATATACAGAACTGTATTTGTAGAAATAAAAAAAAGTGTTTGGGTTTCTTTGATGAGACAAAATTCGTGTAGGCACTGTATATGTTTGCTACAGGTGCTTTTCCCCGTAAAAAATCTTCCAATTGGTACATTTGGCACCAACATAAGTTCTATTGCATGTGTCTGTATGTACAATAATTATAATGATAATAATAAAACTTGGTTTAGATATAATAACATAATTAGCGCAAATGGCTGTCTTCTCGCATCAATATATTGCTGTGAAATACAATGAAAATTTAGCATCAAAATAAAATTAACTAGTATTTATTGTCAATTGTTACTACATACAACTTGTGCACGATGAATATGTAGCCCCGCCCGCTACTGTACAACGTACTATTGTACTTTCACCAGGATTTGTATTTGTTTATTTAATTAACGTCCTATTAACAGCCAGTGTCATGTAAGGACAGCCTCCCATGTATGTGTTGTGTGTCTTTTGTGATTGTCGAAAACACAGTTAAATAAATTGAAGAAAACAATTGAGCATTTCATTTCGCACCATTTCGGACGAATACCGATTCTACTCTCCCCCACATTGGTGTATCCTTAATCTGTCACTGCATTTGACCCTTTTTGTTACTTACGAGTCAATTAATGATAAAACGACTGATCAAGGTTTTACATTAATGAAGATATGTGTACACACCATCGTGTACTTTTATTGAGAAATTATAAAGATGAGTATATTAAGCATTGTTTGTTTGGAATCGCTGTGCCCGGAGGTAAACAATTCCCAAACATATCTACTAATACTATACTATGATTGTAATTGGTTATCCATTGTTCTTCTATAATAACGCTTTTCTTTCTTCTCGATAAAGTGGGCAAATGGAGAACACACCGTTATACAAATTTGACCACGCAATTAATGCCAGTAATAGCCAGATTGTGTTTATTTTCATTCATAATTGAAACTCTAAATGTATTTTTGTTGACAAGTCGCGTTAAGCATTAAACATATCTATGTTAAATACCGCCAGAGATGATACATTTGTATCAATCTGTAAGTAGAAGGACATTGTCTGTTAAGATTTAAATACTTGATCGATAATAATCAGCAGGAGGTCCGTCACAAGGTGTGGGACTCTGTGGGTCAATACATGAACTGCATGGTATAGTATCGTCAATTACAAATAACGAGCACAATACGACTGTAAATTAGACAGTCGCGCCAGCATTGTTCGCGGAACTGATTGTGTTCAAATGAGAATCTGATACATCCTATTTCCAAACGTGAAGATGTATGGAGAGATTGTGTGAAGGAAGTCATCACACAATGATATTACTGGGCGACCTACGCGTTAGTATTGCACGGCAAAGAACAACAACACACAGTACATTACATTCGTTCGATGGGATCTCCAATTCAAAATTATGTGGCATTGTAAAAAATATTATATGCTGTTTTCATTCCATCATATTGTTTACAGATAGGCTTATGAGTGAAAAGTGGTGTTTAGCATGCAATATTAGCTGTGGTGATTACTTTTTTCTGTAATTGTAGAAACAAAATATTACTTCTTGTATGTCTATTAGATCGTGATGTCGAGGCCGTGCTAGGACAAATAAAAAGTCTTCGTCACTTGTATTTCTAATGTATTATTTATACTATGTGTTGTTGATTCGTAGGTTATATTTGAATTTCTTGTCGCAATTTAAAATTGTTTTTATATATCTATTAGATATACTTCTGCTTTTAATATTATATTTAACGTTTAATATTGCTTCTCGAAGGCAGATTGCTGACATACGCCATAAGTGAATGTTAGATTCGAAAGATAAAATCAATGTTGGTACAAGGATATGTTGATCAACAGTTTCTTTGTTTTGTTTTAATCAAACTTTGGGTTGCCAGTTAAGTGCAGATCACCAAGTGTTGGTATGTAAAGAGACCAGTATTATGTTCGGGGGATTTTATAATATCATCCGGTTTCCTATATAGTCAGATATACTTTGTATATCAGATAATCATCATTAGTATTCGTATAGTCAGAAGATTATATAATATCATCAGGTTTCTAAAGTGTTAGTATACCTATAGATTTCCTTGCTTTCCTTTTTCACTGTTCTTGATGTCACCATACCTCCCTGTGCATTATTGTATGTGATATATTATTGATATATGCAGTTGCACTTTTTTCTCCCATAAAGCGTAGAAAGCGGCAAAGATTTCCATGCTGTTTTTAATTCAAACATAAATACTAGTATATCGAGATTTTGGTATCGAGAAAAGTCGGAGTGGTAGGAAATAACCATCGAACACAACCCTTCGATACTTGAATCACGCAACATCTATCCCGTCATCAAAATCTGAAATACTGACCACTAAGCCATCACTATTCCCGATGTTTATAAAATCATCATATTTATTGATTAAATGATTTTTTTCATCACATGACAATTTGAAGCAAAGTTGTATGCTGTAATTACACCCAATCCCTTCAATAGAATTATGGTATATCAAAATCAGTCAGTCTGTCTGAGGGACTGTCCCTCTCTTGGTAGTATTAACCGACTACTCCTCCGAAATATCCGAAGGGGATTTCAACAAAATTGGTGACAACATTTCTTAAACAGTGTAAATTTACGTAATCTATATCGGAACAAGATATTTCCATCTTTTTAGCAGACTTATGTCCTTTGTTAGAGAAATATCAACCGGTATTTGTTTGTTGTTTTATATTAAAATTCTGAAATCATTTGCATGTTTGCGAATAGTTCTAGTTTGAGATATAAAGTAAAGACAATTGAGTACACATCTGGAGAAGAATTACCTGTAAATGTCACACTAAGCCCTTGATAATATCGGGTACATATGTTTAGTAAAGGATTACCTACTTCCACGACAGGGAGATAAAACGTGATTTCAATAATTAAAGGGAAATTGGACGGATTGGTGCCCACATGATAGCTATACGATTTGATTGGGCGAGTCTTAACCCGCAATAACCTTGATTTCTGCTTCCAACATTGTCTGACATTGGTTTTCACGGACAAGGATATTCGATATATCGGCATCCACAACCCAATTACTCGAAAAATTTCAATGAGTCTATGAATATCTATGCCTCCTGAAAATATCTATGTCGTACTACAGTTGAACATCAGTTCAGGAATTATTATATAAATGACGTGTTACTATAGTAAATAAACACATAAATCGTAATACGTTAGTCCCGAATGAGACTGACACAGATCCGCTTATGGAGGTTCCTTATGGACCGTCCGACTGGATTTAGTTGCCGTGTCTAAACACAATCAAGTGACCTTCTGACCTTTCGAACGTGCCGAATGGATAATACTTCATGTCCACTTAACAATGAATAAAGATTTTTTGTTTGTTTGTCTCAATTGATTCGAAAATGTTCTGAAGCTAGCAGACTTCAGTCGGGTGATGTTTGTTTTTATGTTATAAATCTTAGCAAGAGCGTTTATCATGATAAAATTAGCATTTGTTAGTACTCAAAACATAGCGTGATTTCATTTTGTTATACTGTATAACATGAATATTCCTTAAAAACAGTTTTGTTCTACTCATTTCACACCATCACGAGATCTTTCCAATTTTAGTCTTAAATACAAAGTTTCATGCAGCCGAGTGCATATTTACTCATGTTATCGTGTTCACAAGGTCCAATAATACTAGGCCCTGCAGGTAGGGCGTTAGAATTGTACCTGCTGCCCCTATTGCATGATCGTAAAAGGCGACTAAATTTAGGATCTTATCTTTTCTATTCTTCCTAACTGACTTTATCCTTCCTAATGCCTCCCTTGGCACCGCCTCACTTTTGGCCCTGAGTTGAGCGTTCGCCCCTGTGAGGAAGGCTCTGGGTTCTGTCCCCTGGCCGAGACACACCAAAGTCTGTAAAAGTGGTAGTTTCTGCTCCTGCTTAGCGCTCAGCAAAAAGGGAGTGGGACGACTGGTTCGCCCGTTGTCAGTATAATGTGACCGGGTGGGGTGTGTTGCTTGGTGTCTTCGGCGGCATGCTTCAGTGATATAGCACTATAAAAAGGGCAAAAGTTCCACTATACAAGAAGACACAACATGAATATACCGCAGTCTCCCGAAACACGCACCTCGCACAACATACACGCAACACACCGCATACATGGGAGGCCGTCCTTACATGACCATAGCTGTTGATAGGACGTTAATTAAACAAACAAACAAACTTATAAGTGCAAAGGGCAATAACTCCGTAAATAACTGTCGAATCACGCTGATTTTCTAACTCGTCCAAGATCTTTTTAATTTTAGTTTACAAATGAAGTTTCATTAAGCTCATTGCTTATTAACTAACAAAATCGTGTTTACAAGGTTCAATAATTATTGCAAAGGGCATTAACTCCGTAATTAAGTTAAGAGTCGAATCACGCTAATTTTCGAACTCATCCAAGATTTTTCCAATATTAGTCTACATACAAAATTTCATTAAGCTCAGTTCATTTTTTCTCAAGTTAAATTGTTAATCAGGTCCGATAATAATTATTAGTGTAAAGGGCAAAGACTCCGTACATTACTGTCGATTCGCGCTGATTTTCGAACTCGTTCGAGATTTTTCCAATATTAGTCTACACAAAACCTTTCATCAAGCTTTAGTCTTATTTACTCCAGTTATCGTGTTCACAAGGTCAAATGATAATTATTAATGTAAAGGGCAATTACTCCGTAAATAACTGTCAAATCACGCTGAATTTTAAACTCGTTCGTGATCTTTCCAATGTTAGTCCACATACAAAGTTTCATCAAGCTTAGTTTATATTTACCCAATTTATCGTGTTCACCAGGTCCAATAACATTTATTAGTGTAAAGGGCAATAACTCCGTAAATTACTGTCGAATCACGCTGATTTTCGAAGACGTCCGAGAACTTTCCAATATTATTCTACATACCAAGTTTCATTAAGCTCGGTTGATTTATCGTGTTTAAAAGAGTATCGCAATAGGCCATGACCTATGATTAGGTGACGTAAAAAGCTTTTAGATTACGGTAAAATGCGACTAAATTTGGAATTGAATCTTCTAATTTTTCCATGACAATGACGTACTATTGAACTTAATCTGATTCAAGTATAAACCCTTACAATCATTCCGTGTAAGAGAGGATCACAATCCGGTAACCTTTATACCGCCTGTACATCAGATCAAATGCATTTCCACACCTAGCTTCATCAATTGAAAACGACATTTCGTCCCAGTATGCATATATACATTAAGCGTTGTTGTGCTCTCTAGGCAAAATGACTACAAACACGAAAATAATTCTGAAATGCTCTTTAACTTCCATGACTCTGGAAGTGGAAAGTTGATTGGCCAATTCGAAAAGGTCACCAGAACGGAATGTTTTCAGATCGTTGTAACTATGTAACTTTCGACAAGATTGTCTTTTGTTTGTTTGATTAATCAACGTCCTATTAAGGTGGTTCGATACAGGTAGGCCTAAAAATTTCCGCTCGTTTAATTTTCTTTAAAATTTGCTCACTGAAAGATTGGTTGATAAACTGTTTATTAAGGCTTTTATTTGAAATTTGACCGTGCGGTTTTGGAAATATTGTACTCTCAATAACCCTACTTTACCGTCTGTTTTTCTCAAAATACAATTTTACACACATATATTCAAAGCTTGATAATTGACTGAAATTTTACAAACAACAACATTTTTGATCTTTTATATGTAAGTTTATATGGCTATCAATGACCTCAATGTCGTTTCCACTCTTAAAAATATAATAAGTGTGAATTTTTCACGCGAATGCGTGTAAATTAGGCCAAAAAAGGGCCAATTTTTGCATTTGAATTTCAACTTTAATACCTAATTTCAAAAAATTGTGTCGTTTAATTTTCTTTAGTTTTTGTCCACATAATAAAACAGTTGTTTGGGTTATGATGAAAGAATATTAAAAAAAATTGACCGCAGAATTTTTGAGTAATTAGCCTTTCTATACCCCTACCCCCTAAAAAATGACTTTTTTCACAATTATATTATTAGACCGAAATCGAGCGGTAATATTTTTATAAAGAACATCTTATATATTGAATATCATAAAGTGTAATAGTCTGATAATATAAATTGTTATACCTGTTAATTTTATGTCACGATGTCACCGATTTGATGCTATACAAAGCTAAGAAATGGCACAAATAAGCCATTATTTTGCCTGGATATAATATCTGAAAAATGAATATGGAAAATTCCGTGCAAAGATTCTACTTCAATTACCCTTTAGACAATCCATGATTTTATATTGTTTAAGCTGAAAAATATTTTATCAAAATCTATCTTTCCATCGTCAAGATATCTTAGCTTCAATAGTCGTTTGAGGCACATATTCAAGCATAAATTTGAATTTGGCGCCAAAATTGTAACGATGAAAAGCGTGACAACGATCGAAGTTGATAACTTCAACTTAATCACAACAATGTCGATAAAATCGAAGTCATCATACACAACTGTATATCTTTGTATGTTTTTTGAGGAAATATCTGCATATCTAATACATGTATATATATATTTATTATCCGAAGTAAACTAAAACAGATTTTTGGATCCTCAATATAACCTATACGGCAAGTATACGCCTTAGAAAAAAATCTCTTATTCTGAATCCTCGATCTACGTTCAGCTCATTACTGTAGACAGGAAAATAATTAGTCTATGCCTACATGTACATGTTTAGTTTCTACATCACAGATATAATACTGATGTTGACACTAGCCTTCATGTGCTTTTTCGTAAGATATTATTTGATCAACTGAATGAGAGTACTACCATGCATTTTCTCAAAACGGGAAATACAGGCATCATCTAATTACAGTAGTTAGGCCTATGTCTTATCGTACATGTATACAGTAAATAAAATCTTGTTTTCCCGAACGTGTTAGTGCTTATTGAGGATCATATTAGCTAAACATGATACATGTAGACATCTGCATACGCAATATTCATGAAATATACTAGCTTGTACATGTACAAATTGAACGAAAAGTAGGGGTGGGGCGATGGAGAGATGAAAATATTTCTGTATCTGTAGTTTTATACTAGAGTATTCGGCAAAATTGGAATATCTTGATTTAATTATTGATTTAAGTGTCAAATATTCACAGTTTAACGGAGTTGAACTGAAAATATTTTTATCACTTGATTGTTATAAAATCTCATTTTATTCAGTACAAGATCAAGACCGTATCGGCATATATCAGTCCGTTTGTATGAGTTATGTAATTTGCATCTCAAAAGATACATGTAGCTTTATGTTATATTAGCCTTGCCAAATTAAAATATATGACAATATTATTTTTTCTAGTAGGCCTATGTCGAAACCAGGTCCTACACCTACCGTACAAACTTTGATTTTCACCCGGTATCAAGCTTTCGGCAAACCGAACTAAGTACAATATCGACAAATACTTCGTTCATCGACTATACTATCCTGATTTTAACGTTAAAAGGTAAGATATCGTTAGACGGATAATATATAGATTGCTATTCTTCATATTCTTAGTCACAAAAGAGTTTTCATGTGCAGTTCCGAATGCACGCATTGCCCTGAGGAGGTCCGAACGAATGGCGCATTCGATCACTGTTCAGAACGTCCTCAATAGACATTTCTAACGTCCATCAGACACGGACTCCGAGACCAACTTCGACTATTTTCAGTGATCATCTCAAAATGTTTAATCTAAAATGTTTGCTCGGACGTCGCCGAGGACATCCCAGCTCCGTAGAATTTGTTCTCGTTAGAACTAATTAAATGTTTATTGGGCAAACGGATACTGCATAAGGCAAAACATGTAATGGTCTTGGGTTCGATCCTCACTAATGCTATATTGTCTTTACTTTTCTTTCTTATTTTTATTTTTATTTCTTTTTATAATACGCATCAGCCACAGTCACCATACTGCTTTTATGGCAAATAAAATATGCATGGGGTGTATGAAGTGCGTGTTATGGGAGACTTGGGTATATTCGTTTTGAGTTTTCTTGTATAGTGGAACTCTTGCCCTTTTTATAGTGTAAAAATTCATAGTATATCATCGAAGCATGCTGCCAAAGACATTATACTGACAACGGGCGAACCAGTCGTCCCATTTCCGGTGAGCGCAAAGCAGGAGCAGAAACTACCACTTTTATAGACTATGGTGTGTTACGGCCAGAGGACAGAACCCAGAGCCTTTCTCACAGGGGCGAGCGCTCAATAAAGGCAAAAAGTGATGTGGTGTCAAGGAGACGTTAGGAAGTAAAAGGAAATGTAAGAAGAACAGATAAGATCCTAAATTTAGCCGCCTTTCACGATGCAATAGAGGTAGCAGGTACACATCTAATGCCTGTTGATTTCCTCTTGGGTCTCTTGTCACTATAGGTCTCCTTGTTGCTGCAATCCCTTACCTGCCTTATACGTTCTGCCTTACTATCGTATATTGCAACACCTTATCGGGTCGGGTGTGTTGCTTGTTGTCTTCGACGGCGCATGCTTCGGTGATATAGCACTTTAAAAAGGAAAACGGTTCCACTTCACAAGAAGACACAACACTAACATACCGGAGTCTTCCAAAACACGCACCTCGCACTTCACACACGCTACACAATGCATACATGGGAGGCCGTCCTTATATGACCCTGTCTATTAATAGGACGTTAAAATAATCAATCAAACAAACCTTATATTATATTTTGAACGATATTGAGTCTTACAAAATACATTACTGATAAGTGTAAACACAGTTCATACGATATTAATTTGACGGCCTCTTGCCATGCTCTGAATACAATGTAACAATGTTTATCTTGTCTGTAATTTGCTTATGTGTGATATGTTATGAATAAAGCATTGTTCTGAAGAGTTTCAACCGTACGTAAAATCAGGGGTTTAGTTACGTGAGGCGTGATACCTTTCGGAGGTAATCCCGTACATTGCGATGCATTTATTAAATCCATGAAAGTTTACGGTGCTAATTTCGTTCATGTTCCAGAGACACCAGCTATCACAGGATTCAAATTAAGCATTAAAGTGCCAGGTTGCTTTGTACCCTTGGTAATTGATTCAGTGGAAATGAAAAACGATCACGTTCATATAAGAATATAATTCCCTTTCTTTATTTTACGGCACCTTCGGGAAATTACCGTCCGGAATCCTGGACAAACGCATCCATGACCAGGACAATACCATCCGCCGATTCATCCGACCACTTAATTGGTGTCAATACTATCAAATGCATTCGCAGTCGCGTTACTTCTGGATATATAATGAAGGTCCCTCTGGGGTCTCTTCACACAACATTGCAGTATCGCTTGGTAAAGAGTCCTTGTCAGTATGTATTCCACAGAAAGAATCTATATCAAATAGATCATCATGCTTACTATAGATCATCTATTTTAAAGACAACAAGTAACATATCCCGCAGGCGGAAGTTATACACATATTGAACGGCAAAACAAAACCTCGTCGTAAAATTTCGTGCTAATTGCCGTAGTTTTGTTTATCTGTATACGGATCAGTATAGTGTATTAAATAGAGTAGAATTGTTTTTTTTTATCATGAGCTAGGATCATTCAAGGACGGCCTCTAAAGTAAAAATGTTTTTAATATTCTACACAGAATATTAAAGTATAGTTACCAGAAATTAAGTCTACAAATGTCTAAATGATTCTTGAACATCTCAAATTGACGATTAAATGAAACAAATATACAGACATGTTTTTTTTCAAATTAAAAGAAATTCTTAGTAAAGTAAAAACGAAGACTTTGTTAAAAAAGAAATAAGGATTTTTTGTTTATGATATAAGTACTTATATTGATAAAAATACAATACAAACATCAAAACAGAGCTGTATATTTTGCGTATTTTTAGTTTTTTATTTATAAATAGAACCTTAATAGTTTTCTTTGGGCAAATAGCGCCCGATGTTGTTTGTTATTAAAGACACTGAAACGTTCTGAACATCCGTCAATCTGGTGCTTCCCTTACGTTTGATGTTAAATTGATAAATGATATGTGCGTGAGGTATTTGCCTAAAGAAATCTAGGCATGTTATTGAAACAGAAATGTTATTGAGGTAGAGCATTCTTCAAAGAAAATGGTTAATATATATATATGTGTGTGTAATTTCTTTTACAAGCTAGAATGGATTGTACTGGATTGTTCAAATGGCAATCCCTAGGCCAAACTATATGTATACACATTTCTAAATTCCACCCAACGGCCATAAATCACCCGGCAGTTTAGTAGTTTCCTGGTTATTTTTATCTATTTTTACTGTTACGACGCACTTTTTGAATCTGATGAACTGAACATTAACTTTGTCTTTGGTTTATAAGATAAATTTCCTATTAAAAGCCAGGTTCACTTAAGGACGGCCTCCCATGTATGCGATGTGTTGTTTGACCATGGCTGCAATATGTTGCGGTGTGTGGATGTCTGCATATTTTGGGAGGCTGCAATGTCTTCGAAACACAAACATCGACAGTTTCTATCATGGAATTGTGTTTACATTAAGAAGATGGGTATCAACAACTGGCTAGCTACTTGATGAAACTTAAACAATTTGATTTTACTTTATAAACTGCATATACAGTTTCAACAACTGGCCAAGTCATATTCTGTGAAGTCTTGTCGTCAAGGTTTTTGCTCCTTTATAGAGAGCAACCAACTAAATAATTTTACATAGACCACAGTGTTAAACTTTGTTAAAGTTTTGTACTGTATTATTAAAACAAAGAAATATTAGTTAGGTATTGTGTTCTATAATTAAAGTCTAGGTTCTCATATAACACTAGATAGAAAAAAAAAGTTTGGGTCCTTCTGCTCAAACTCCAACCAGGGTAGCTTTATTGAAATCAGGCGCATTTTGCACTAAAAAATCCTGAAATTCTAATGTTTTTACCTATTCATTATCAAAAGTGATATTTTGAACCTAAATCTCAATATGAATTTCCAAATTGATATCATGGTTATCTAGGAATAATTACCTGTCAGAAAACATTTTTACTTTTGAAATTCATAATTAGCCAGCCAATCAGCGGCCGGGTTAAAATTCTATCCTGGGCTCAATCTTGTATACACAGGGGCCATTTCGAAGGTCTTTTTTATTTAGTTGGTTGATCCCTTATACATTCATTGCAGCGAGTACCTACGTTGGCAGTGGCGTAGAAGATGAAACGAACCGGGGGAGGGGGGCTAAGGTCCTCAATATTTTTGTAGAGATTTTGTTGTTTGGGGGTCCGCGGGTCGCTTCCGGGGAAAATATTACGATTTAGAATGGATGAGATGAGTTTAACAATGTATTTTGATGATTTTAAAGCGTTCTGAACACGGAAGTTTTAGATTTACGGTAGTTTTTCGATTTATTGCCTTACAGGTAGGGCGTTAGAATTGTACCTGCTGCCTCTATTGCATGATCGTAAAAGGCGACTAAATTTAGGATATTATCTTTTCTTTCCTTGACTTCACCTCACTTTTGGCCTTTGGTTGGGCGTTCGCCCCTGTGAGGAAAGCTCTGGGTTCTGTCCCCTGGCCGAGACACACCAAAGTCTTTAAAAGTGGTAGTTTTTGCTCCTGCTTAGCGCTTAGCATAACGGGAGTGGGACGACTAGTTCGCCCGTTGTCAGTATAATGTGACCGGGTGGGGTGTGATACTTGGTGTCTTCGGCGGCATGCTTCAGTGTTATAGCACTATAAAAAGGACAACAGTTCCACTATACAAGAGGACACAACATAAATATACCGCAGTCTCCCAAAACACGCACCTCCCACAACATACACGCTACACATCGCATACATGGGAGGCCGTCCTTACATGACCATAGCTGTTAATAGGACGTTAATAAATCAAACAAACAAACAAAATTTTCGATTGAAAGTTACCTGCATTTAGCAATGATTATTGTGAATGTCGTCATACCATTATGCGACCCTGTTTTATCTGAACATACCGGATTCACACCATCGGCACATTGTTATGTAACTCACAATAATAATGAACGTATTGTCTTGCTAAGACATATAAACAAATTAATCTTTCAAGAGACATTTTTGAAAGAGTCTAGGTCGTGAATTAAATTTTCATTATCAAAGAGAAAATTTTCTAAAATGAAGTACGAAAATGTGCAGGAGGACCATTTTTTTCTTTCAAATGTGCATTTTTAGAACATTTCACTCGGCGAAAAATGGGGAGGGGGGCAAAAAGACATGTTTGCCACACACACACACCCCTTTCTACGCCCCTGGTTGTTTGGGAGATTGGTAAGAATTATAACTGCCAATATTACATAACTAGTAATAGACATCTATACATGTATTTGGTGTGTTGTTTTTCCTCTTTGGTGTCTTACGTTTCTAACGTCTACAATGACCTCGCCTCCCTTTTGACTTTGCGTTGTTTATTGGCGTTCGTCCCTGTGAATATGGATCTGGGTTTTATTACCTAGCCACACAATATAAATCTTCTGCTTAACGTTCAGTATACAGGGAGCAAGACAGGTTGTACGTGGTTAGTTGGTTTGTTGATTAGGCTTAACAAACAGCTAGGGTCATATCATTATTTATGCATCCTCCATCTTGTCACATAAACAACAAAAAACAAGTTTTGTGTGAAATGGCCACCGGATGGTGACATTTTATATCACACAAAATATAGACAAACAAATAAAAAGTCATACTGACGAAGGCATAGCATTACACATATCAAACAAAGGAGACACTTTGTAAAATAAAGAAAAGCATGAGTGGGGTTTACCAAAACTCTGCCACAAAACCAAGATGTTGAAAACATCTAGGTTTCCCCACAAAGGTCATATCATTATATACTCTCAGCGCTAGGATTATATAATTTACACTCAGCGCTAGGGTAATATCATTTGTATAACCGGTACACCTTTGGTTACACGTGTTGTGTAAATGGTCTCTATATTTTGGGTTTCTATTTTTAGCTCACCTGGTCCGAAGGACCGAGGTGAGCTTATGGGATACCGCAGCGTCTGTCGTCCGGCGTCCGTCCGTATTTGACTGGTAGCATCCTTATGGGCTACTAACTGAAAATTGTACAAATGATGGGGCTGACCCCAAGGGGCCTGAGGGGCGGGGCCAATTTGGCTATTTCCATATAAACGACTTCTGTGAAACCAAGCATGGGATAACACCCATAATGCAATGGTAGCATCCTTATAGGGTGGAATTCAAAATTCTACAAATGATAGGGCTGCCCCCCTCCGGTCGGCCTGAAGGATGGGGTCAATTTGGCTATTTCCATATAAATGATTTCTTCTCTGCAACTAAGCATGGGTTAGCACCCATAATGTAATTGTAGCATCCTTATAGGGTGGGGATTCAAAATTGTACAAATGATGGGGCTGACCCCCCGGGGGCCTGAATGGTGGGGTCAAAAGGGGTCAATTTGGATATTTCCATATAAATGACTTCTTCTCTGCAACTAAGCATGGGATAGCACCCATAATGCAATGGTAGCATTCTTATAGGTTTAGGATTCCAAACTGTGCATATGATAGGGCTGACCCCCGGGGGCCTTAGGGGCGTGGTCAAAAGTGGTCAATTTCCATATAAATGACTTCTCTGCAACTTAACATGGGATTACGCTCATAATGCAATAGTTACATCCTTATAGGGTTTGGATTCAAAATTTTGTAAATGATGGTGCTGACCCCCCAGGAGCCTGAAGGGTGGGGTCAACAGGGGTCAATTAAGCTTTTTCCATACAAACGACTTCTTCTATGCAACCAAACATGGAAGAGCACTCATAATGCAATGGTAGCATCCTTATAGGGTCGGGATTTGAAATTGTACAAATGATAGAGCTGACCCCCGGGGCCTTAGACGACAATAGATGCGGGGTCAAAAAGGTCAATTAGGCTAGTATTTTCATATAAATAACTTTGTCTCTGAACCTATGTATTGGATAGCATATTTGTATGGTATCAATAGCATCATTGTATGGTTGTGATTCAAATTAAACCTTTTTTTTTTTTGCTAATTACTAATTTTTCTAATTGTCAGAGTCTTTGTGATAATTACTAAAAAAACAGGTGAGCGATACAGACCCTCTGGGCCTCTTGTTTACTAATTGACTTTCTTCTTAGTTAAGTAATATAATCTCACTTGACAAATCTCCTTTTGACCTCGTGTCAGCACCTTCGGTCTCGGGTAATATCATTTCCTCGAGTTGGTAAATCACCATAACCACCTGAAAATAGGTCGATATTTTTTATAATAGACAGAATAGACAGGTATAGTGAAATAGTAATATAACAGACTAGTATTACTGACATTTTTTAGGTACATAATCCGGTGATTCTGCTTGTGTCTCGGACTACAAAATAAAAAGCCAATTACTGGCAATAGCGTACCTAATAGACATTTCAAGTAGTAAGCGTGAACGTACTACGCGCGCGGACTCGGACGCGTACTAGGCGATTTCTGGGGGTCGTCTCAAAAGAAAATTTCCATTCAATCTGTATTTGCAATAAACGTAATTTTAAACAGGGCTCTGTATCCATTAATTATAATAGAATACATTTTCTGTCATTACGTTGTATTTTGTCAGTATAAAATTGAGACCGACTTACAATACATGAAATTCGTTATGCTTCATATACGATTGCAGATTACATACATCACAGTTATCACATGACAGGTAAAATATCGTATTTTCTCTAGGGCGCATGTTACCATGGTGACCGCCCATCTTTCACACGAGGTCATCCCCCCCCTTTCCGATTGTACAAAGATGGACGAAGCGTAAAACGTTAAAATATCATGTACACCGTAACTTTTGTCAGTACAGTTATGCCTACGTATACGTATACTTTACATACATGTATATACGATGTTTGTCTCCACTTCTAAATATTTATCATCGTACATGTATATATGTACAACAATTATATATGTATTAACAAGAATTAATAACCGGCAAGTTACTGGATTCTCTATTTACGTTAACTAAGACATTCCGCCAGCTAATTTCGACATCTTCTGTCTTAAAATGAAGCCAAAATTGTATTTGTTACATTTTGCCTACAAATTTGTGCTGTGGCTGGGAAATACGAAAGCCTTGGGCTTATTTTCGCTTAATTACGCGAAACTTTCGCGAAATTACATTATTTGAGCCCTCGGAGGCCACATTTTATAAGGACTTTGTCATCTATACACATGACGTTGTCCGGAATGGTAAGTTCACTCAAAAATATGTTGAAACACCTTCTAAATCTGAAAACTGTTTCCATCTTGTTAATTCCAATTGATTTAGATACCGCTTTACAGCTGATTTGCTTTTAATAACTTTGGGGTGTTAAGCTACAATATACTCACGTTTTAGAATAGGTTCTGATTATCATTTACACACAATTTATAAAAAGCAAATTTTCTCTTTGCTTGTATATATATATACTGTTGCTAAAATAACTCTCATGAGTACATGTATCTATACTTCCTAACAAATCCATTGATGTACAATGAATTTATCTAAACGTTCGCGTTACTGCTTATGACATTTTATTGGAAATCCAAATGTATATGAAAATAAAATCCACTAATCCCATGGTCACGCGTAGGTCGATGTATAGCATATGGACTCGGATCGTTTTGTGACGTCATAGTCGCATCGATATTTGACTTTAAAATTCCAGTGGACCACTATCCAAAACATTGAGTTCATCAGGGTAGTGTCTTATGACCATCCTTTTTCTTTCTACAAGCACCTCAAATAATCATATTCACTTTTTTTACAGTGAAAATTCTTATCTAATACAAATTAGAGGCCTTTGATTCGCTAAATGTGCATATAGATGTTATACTGCCCCGGAAAAAATGAAATAAAGACTTCCGATTATGTAAATTAGGGTGGTATAACATCTTATAACAAAATATTAATTGTTTAAAAGTTTCGCGTAATAACACCAAATATTTCGCGTAACAACGCCAAAAGTTTCGCGTAACGCGTAATAACGTAAAGTAAGTGATTTGCTTTCGTAGGGTAGGGAAAGGACACGAAAAATTAATGAAATATTGTTTTTTAGGATCAAGAAGGGAACTCAGTCATACACCTCTACTGGGCAACTTTAATTTGACAATAGCACAGACCCCGGGGACCTTTTGATTGTTTTAAAAACATTTCAAGGGTTTGCATCTGTGTTGCTACATATAACATTTAGTTTTAATAAAATTGGTTTGTATATAATGGACAGGAACTCAATATACATTTTCCTAATGTACATTTTTTTTACAGTTTTAATTTTGAGACGACCCCTCAGAAATCACCTAGTACGCGCCGAGTCCGCGCGCGTAGTACGTTCACGCTTACTATTGGAAATGTCTAATATCTTGAGAAGTGATTATTGATTAATTAGATCATGGTCATGATTTAATTTATAAGATACATATATCAATAGGATAAGCGTAGATAGTCTCGTGGAGCGTTGACGAGCCGTCAGAGCCGGGGAAACAGGTCCTCACGGTCCAACGATACCAAAACTACTCACTCCGCCGGCAGTCCCGTCGCACTAGGTAGTGAAGGAGCCGGTTTCGGTAAGCCGGATCCGGAATCCACAACACCACCACTAACAACATTCGCTATATAGCCAGGAAGTTTGTAAACGACAAAAAGAATATTAGGATATTTGGAAGACCCAAACAATATCAAAACACAGTGTACATGGGTGTACAAACACCTACACACATACACACACATGCATATATAAATATATTAGATAAATCGTTTGGTACTTATCACAATATTTTGAAACACATTTGAAAATATTTGCATTAATTCCTTCTGGGCAATGTATACAACCATTAAGTGCTATTGTGAGTAAATTGTGTAGGTGGTTATTTTCATATAGTTTCAAGATATCGGTTAATGTTTATCTTTCATTAATAAAACATGAACATTCGAATAAGTAATGGAAAACGGTTTCTTGTGAGCATCATTTTTCCCCGAAGAAAGATTTAATAGATTACATTTCTAACATTATCTTGTTGAAATATATCTTTCTTATAAAAAGAAAAATCGTGCTTTAGTGTAATGCGTTTTGGTAAATTCACCACGTATTCGTCATAATTTATACCAAATAATTGTGACATCATGACGACTGAAAATGATTGATGAACAGGAATTCAAATTTGCGATGTTCTCTTCCACGAAGGTTTCGCTGATTAAATCAAGGATTCGTCGGATAGTTGTAATTGACAGATCAGTAGATTTAGTTATTTTTTCTTTTGTTTTGGTAATGGTTATATTTACTTGTGCTGTATTTTTTGAAAATAGATTATGATGCTTACATATGAGATGATTGTATGTGTTAGGGATAAGTTCACGATCTACATAGATATGTTGTGTTTTTGTTTTAGTATTACAACATTGTTCGATACTTTATGGGAATTTTATACTTAAAACAATAAATAGTACACAATCGTTATATGGAATGTAGTATCTATATAGATTCCGTTAGTAATTCAAGAATTTGTTTTATTATATTTATTTACTTATTTTGTATCTGTATAATATGTTTAGGACGGGTATAGTTGACAATGTCAGATGTCAGACAAATATTTAAAGTTACCATAAGAAAGCATTAAGGAAGTCCAGGATTATTTCTCTATGTTTTCCCTTAATTGTAATGTACGGTACATATCCTCTTGTTATGCACATATATATTGTGATATCAATATTATAACAATCGAACATTTAACAACCGTAATTCAATTGTTTATAGTGCACAATGTTGTTATTATCAATTGTTAATTTTCCTCTAGATTGTATAAGACAACTTGTTCATCATGTTGGTGGTGGTGATGGTATACGATTTGACGGAGAGATCATCTCGCACATTCCAAAGACAATAAAAAAGACAACATTGCGACGTGAAGTGGATACATAAAAGCAGTAGTGTGTTGGTATTGTGACTGTTATGGGTATACTGAAATGAGCTAAAGTTACATTTAGGTCATGAAAACATCGTTCTTACCTAAATGTGGCAACTTAAGTGTCGTGATATACTGTCATTTTACTTATGTTTTATTTCACAGAGCATTGAGTGACATCTCTCTGGGCACATGTCACCGACATCAAATTACGACATTCATGTTTCCATTGAACACTGTGTTCAAAAGTTTAGAGTCAAATAGGCACCATCATGTAGATTTCATAGGTTTTATGTCAAGGCTTTCGAACCTTCTCTACGATAAAAGATAAAAATGGACATTTTAAGACCAAAGGTAAAGCGCATAAATTTCAGAAAGTATTCCCGACTATTGGTTATTGATACAGCACACCACATTGACCTGGTATTGTAGAATTTCTTTTGGATATCCGCGAAACATAGAGATTCTGTAGAGATAAATTCACTTTGTTTTTTAATTAATTAGTTTTCATGCTATTTCTTAAAATATCTGTCGTTTGACTTTAAGTATGTGTGGTACGACAAAGAAAATGGATTCAGTAATAGGGTCGAAACACAAAAGAGAATGATAAGTATGGTTGTTAGTAGTCCTGTTGGGTTCAAAGTACTATAGATAAGAACCATTGCTGATTGCTTTGACAACGAATCCCATGATTACTTATTACAGCAACGATTTGTAGGAAAATTATTTTTAGAAATATTAATATCCTGGCTACAATATTTCCTTTCGGCAAACACTGTGAGCCTAACAGTATAGTAGGTCTGGTACGTACAGTATAATCGTAATGTTATTCATCATACTAGTAACATGAAATATTCGTGGATATTGGTACCTATTTTCGATATCTTGAGTTTTGTATTCCATGTATGGGTATATAAGAAAGAAAGTTTTGCAAGTTTGAGGGGAAATTATAATAACTATATATGGAAAGGAGTATGAGAGTCTTCCTGTGATGGGAAAATGGATTGTTTATTACATGAAATATTGAAAAAAATGTTGTTGGTTTTTTTGGGTGTTTTATTTTAACCACCAGTATTTCATATTACATGTATACAGTATTGCGTAACATTTTTTGGCTATTTATAAAGATGTGAATATCAACAAAATAATGTATTGGAGATTCTAGTAATGTTACACGAAGATGTGGATCGAATACAGCCGCACCAATGATACCCTACAGGCAAATAAACTAATACTAATTAACTATATGGAACTGAGTGGTAGTAGGATTTTTGTCATCGGCGATATTGCTGGAATAGTAGTGAATCTGGACATATCCGTCGGTGGTCAAACACTTGTTGGTGAGACCTAATATAGGGAAAACACCTTACTTGTCTGTCTGAGTGTATTATACAAACCTCGCGAGTATCCAAACACATAGACAACATATGTGAAAGGATGCTGAATTTTACGATAGGGACCCGTAATGTTTTGTTGATTCCCATACTTTCCGTAAGCGCTCCCTTGCCAAATTTAGATAATATCACGTATACCCATTTATGTACACCTTACGTCCGTAAGTACCAATTTGTGGTGGCTGGACGGCATTCAGCACTCTTAGGATTACTGTATGGAAGCGAGGTGTGTCCGTCTAACCACAGTGATGTCACTTCATATGAATTACAATGGAAGACATGCGATGTATGTTGTGGAGTTTATATGAAATAAAACTATCATTTATTATCTACATTACATGTCTAAAGGGAATCATAAAGTCACGAAGAAAACGTAATAAGGTTTCATATATTCCCATTCCAAAATGCTTTTTTTTAAAGATTTTGATACAAATCTTAGGTCCATACGCATTTTCAGTAAAGATATTCAAGAAGAACCAAAAACTTCTATTCAATTAATCATAAACAATAAAGCTCAAAAAATGGAGACCAACCGAGTGCTAAGATAATAGAGATCGCTACAACACTTTCTCCTATCCATCCTTCGAACAATGGTATTTTTATTGGTCTGGTGGCGTAGTTTTAAATCACTTGTCTTTAGCTAAGATTCCCTATCCGATTGTAAATAGATATGGGGGCACCTGCTCGACCTGTATGGGTCTTTTACAAAATCAGCTAGACTGGTTTACGCCCCAGTTACCTCCCTTGTTGTAGCTACACAGTGAGAGGAGCGCACTCTGGAATAGGAAACTAAGGAGAGGGAACCAGTCTTCAAAGGCAGATGGAGATACACCGACCAATACAACTCGATATGGGGTCAACTGTCCGGCTACTGTGTTTTTCTGGAGTGCTCTGGATTCTCATCACATTAAGAACCCTTCAATGACACTATCCGGATAAACAATTATGATTTTATATAACATGTTTTGATATTGTGTGGGTTTTTTTTATTAAAATTTATATACTGCTACCACGTGGAAAAATTTTAAATAAAAAGTTTTTTGACAATCAAATTCTGGAAGAAAAAAACATGCCTCACGTTTTCGAAAATATGAACTTTTCGTCGACACAACGATAAAATACAAGATAATACCACTGCATTTTAATGTCTAGTTGCTGTCGTGTGGACGTATTATTTCCCGTTTTCTGATTTAAGTTGTAGACAATCGTGACACAGCTGGCCACTGTCAAAACGTAATGTGTCAAAACACGTATTGCTTTAGCAATAAAACGTTTACAACATCATATGTATGTGACCACTATGTCCATGTTTGGTAAGGTTGATACTGAATTGTGTTGTGCGAGAGGAAGCATATGTTGTTCAAAGAAATGGCATTTAATTATGAGTGATAATTTCCCGAGTTTGATTCATTTTCGTTCGTCACAGACAAAGGTCATATATTCAATAGGTGTAACTATTGTGAGGGCCTTTTGATATGATTCATCTGTGACAAAGAAAATAATGTCAGAATACCATTAGAAACACCACACTGTCTACCCAGTGACGTCAGAATATAGATGAAATTATTTTATTTCTCGGGAACAATCTGATAATACAGCGATGCATTTAGCTGGAAGCTGAAAATTATAATAAGATCAAAAAACTGCAAGCTTTGTTTTAGAACATTACCATCAATATCTTTAATTGTTTTAACACAAAAGGGTTAATCTCTTGAAAAGGTCTTCGTTATGATAAGTAAACGCCAATAACAGAAACAATGTATATGCCTGTCTCTTAATAAATATCGCATGACGTCTTTGATTTTTTTTCTTTATATCTATATCAGTTTTTTCTATATATGGCTGTCAAAGACGTTTTGGTTGTGATTACTATAAATTCTGGCATTTTACCCTAAATAATCTATTATTTACCGCATTAAAACGTATATCATTTTCTTTGGATCATATATTACAACCTATATACTTTAAAACAATAGAAAATTCCCGGAAAGAGCACAATATATTTTTAATGGTCTTTCATCAGCAAAAAGACGATAATGGAAAGAAATAAAACGTTCAGCGGGAGACCTATATATGTCTGTCGCTAAGTTTATGGTCTCGTGTCCAGTATAATTCACGTTGGTGTTTTACTGACAATTTTGCTTCGGTGACTCCCTTAAGGATATATTGGATGCCGATGATTTCTTGTAATGTGGAGGACAAATTTACTGATTGTATGAATAATGAGTATGCTATTGTGGCAAATAGTGCAGTGAGCTGCATTTATATAGGATCTCACATGAGTGATCATTTTATATGAGATTTTTTGAAACGAGTCCAAGAAGGTTTTTATTTTTCGAGCCTTGGCGAGCAAACATTAAAACTTCGAGACGAGTTTCATAAAATCTCCTATAAAATGAACACGAATTTAAGATACTTTTTATCACATAACTACAAATACAATGTACCTACAAAACAAATAGTTTACGTCAAAATGTAATCCGAAAATCCAGCAGAGGCCGCCTTTTTGTCCCGTCGTCCTCGTTATCTTGACGTAATGCCATTTTTCCTGACGTCATTTTATTGTTTCAATCTGACGTCAAAAAGAATTTCCAACCAATGAAAATCGCTCCATGTCATATTACACTAATGACATATTCAAATATATTATACGGACGAAATCACTGGATATCAGGCGGATTATGTGATAAACTCTTATACAAAATATTATAAACAGCACTTTACCGAGGTTACTGTTAGGTTTATATATTCTGATCACTGATAAAGTACTTAAGGTAAAAGTCGATGTCAGAACTACTTAACATTAATTTTCAGGTAATCGTAATTTTTAATATTATTTACTTGTCCTCGTAGATTAGTCTAATCCAATGTTGTTGACTTCAGGTTTATATAAATAAGTGTTCTGTTAAGATAGAGGCGTCCTCGGTTTAATACAGTCAGGAGTGTTGTCAATTTCAGAGTCGTATATAACCTCTGTCCTGAGAGTAGTTAAGCTGACAAGAGCAATGTAAACGCTAGACTAGTGTACATTCGGGATGGATTGTTCAGATGTATTAATGCAATGCTAGGGAATCGCAAATATTAAAGGGGGTCTAAGCAGAAAATAATCCATGTTGATCTACACAGTCTTTGAAGTGTAAAGTATTTCTTAATAATTTGTTAATTGAGATTTTATAGACACAAAAAAAAACATCCTCTATATAGCTTGTGTTGGATCTTTAATGGCGATTTTTGTTCCAATCACGCCATATATTTAAACATAAATGCTAAACGAAATGACTCAATAACGTCATTCAGTGGGTTACGTGAATTCTTCGGTAAATGCCATATCTATCTTGATACCAAAACAAAAGGAAACTAGAGAATTAGGTTCGTCAAATATCGAAAAAAATATTAATTGTTTTATCTAACCTACATGTTTACGTCGAAAGGTTGTAGGACGCTCGGCCAACAATTGTTATTATTATCAATTCCTTTAACACTTCCGTCATGGTATAACGTGACAGTTTCTTTTGTTAGTTTGATTATTTTAACGTTCTTTAACAGCCAGGGTCATGTAAGGACGGCCTCCCGTGTATGCAGTGTGTAGCGTGGATGAAGTACGAGGTGCGTGTTTGGGAGACTGCTGTATGTTAGTTTTGTGTCTTCTTGTATAGTGGAACTGGAGTAATCGCATGCATGTCCTTCAAATGTTTACCTTTTTGGACTTCTGCTTTATCAATACAAAACGATAACATACCTTTTCATGAATGGGGATAATATGAATTTAATTTCATAAAAAGGGTTTTGTCATCCATTCAAATTTATTGACTCGTACAGGGGATTATTATCCGAAGTATAATTGAATGCCATTCCTCTTTCAGTTCCCGTTGTTTGCTAATTTAACCATGAGGAAATCCCAAAATATTGTGTAAACACACGCTTGTGTATTTTATCTTTTCTGTTTCATATGTATGTAGCCAAATGTTACTTCTTGTTTTCGTAACATTAATTGCATTGATTGTCGTGAACATTGGGCTAGGACTTGAAATTAATATGATTCACATTGTGAAGAAAGAATACAGGATATTCGATTTGTTTATGTCTTGTTCACATTTTCATTTATTTACTCCTTTATTGAAGTAAACTATTCTTAAATACACACAATCTAGCAGGTCACATTATCCTAACGAGTGGCCAATCAGTCGTCTCACTCCCTGTTTGCCTTGTACCAAGCCAGAACAAAAGTTACCAATTTCATAGACTATGGTGTGTATCGGCCAGGGGACAAATCCCAGAGATTTCCTCATAGACTTTGGTGTGTATCGGCCAGGGGACAAATCCCAGAGATTTCCTCATAGACTTTGGTGTGTGTATCGGCCAGGGGACAAATCCCAGATTTCCTCATAGACTGTGGTGCGTATCGGCCAGGGGACAAATCCCATTGATTTCCTCATTGACTGTGGTGAGTCGGCCAGGGGACAAATCCCAGAGATATCCTCATAGACTATGGTGCGTAACGGCCAGGAGACAAATCCCAGAGATTTCCTCATAGACTTTGGTGTGTATCGGCCAGGGGACAAATCCCAGAGATTTCCTCATAGACTATGGTGCGTATCGGCCAGGGGACAAATCTCATTAATTTCCTCATAGACTGTGGTGAGTCGGCCAGGGGACAAATCCCAGAGATATCCTCATAGACTATGGTGCGTAACGGCCAGGAGACAAATCCCATTGATTTCCTCATAGACTTTGGTGAGTCGGCCAGGGGACAAATCCCAGAGATGTCCTCATAGACTATGGTGCGTAACGGCCAGGAGACAAATCCCATTGATTTCCTCATAGAGAAGAGCGCTTAACTTAATGTCTCAAGTTTAGTTGTGTTCTACAATCATAGAATGACAAGCTACCTGTAGAGCATTCTCGATCTGGGGAAAGATCAGAGCAAAAAGGGATATGGTGTTAAGGGTATTATCAGGAAAAAGAAAGTAATTTACAAATGATATTATTTCAAATTAAGCCATCTTTCTACATGTGAATTTTACATAAAAATCGCCTCGGTTAACACTTTGAATCATTTAAAAATATCAAGGTTTAAACGTGACAGAGTTGGAGGATTAAGCTTTACTCAAGGACAACATCTCTCTTATAAAACAATCGATAGAACGGAATCCCAGGTGAACCCTTTGGGTTCATTGACACTTGAATATCTTAATCTAGTAATCACACCTTGTTAGAACTAGCAGCCTGGCCTAGTTTTCTCCTGCTTGATAAGATTTTGTCGTTAACGATATTAACATAACTACAAGTCGAATGTGACCTAGAAACAATCCACTGTCTTCAGTTCTGAGGCCACTTCTTTATCTCTGTATCAAGATAAAGGCATAACATTTCATTAGTGTTGTTTTCCCTATGGTATTATAACGTATTTCATGTACGAATTCAAATGTATTGGATACTCAAATGAAAAAACCAACATAAGTGTATGAATGTAAATATTTTATTAAGTGGAAAGCATTTAACAAATTAGTACTATTAACATTCTTCAATGTGTATGAAAATTACTTTAGGCACAACAAGTTTGAGATAAAATAAGCCATATATATCGTTATATATACTTGCAGGGACATAACATGATGCTTTATGTTTTCTTTGTATTGTTTATACACTTTTCTACTCATTAACTTTTCTGCTGAGTAACTGACCATGCAACAGGGAATCGTATCTGCTGCCCATATGGCATGACAGGAAAAGGCGACTAAATGTATTTCTTTGATCTTTTCTCATCATTCTAACTTGTTTTAGCGCTCGGCAAAATTAGAATGAGACAACTGTTTAGTATATCGTGACTGTGTGTGAGATGTGTTGCTTGGTGTCTGTCTTCGGCGGCATGCATCAGTGAGAAAGCACTATCAAAAGGCAAAGATCGAGTTCTACTACTACGACAATTTGTTTGCTTGATTATATCAACGTTTATTATTATCAGCCAGAGTCATACGAGCCATCACCCCTTTCCATGTATGCGGTGTGAAGTGTGTGTGAATGCGAGGTTCTTGTTTTGGGATTTGTTTGATTGATTATCTTCCTATTAACAACTAGGGTCATGTGAGAATGGCCTCCCGTGTATGCGGTGCGCAGCGTGTATGTAGTAGGTGGTGTGTGTTATGGGAGACTTCGGTTTATTCGTGTTGTGTCTTCTCATAGTGTTTGATCACTGAAGTATGCCGTCGAAGACCCCAAACAGTCATATTATACTGACAACGGGCGATCCAGCTACCCTACTCCCTGCGTGCTGAGCGCTAAACAGGAGCAGAAACTACATTTTTCATTACTTTTATAGACTTTTGTATGTCTCGGCCAGGGTACAGAACTTAGAACCTACCTCACAGAGGCGAGCGCTTAACAGAAGGCCAAAATTGAGGCGGTGTCAAGGGAGACGTTAGGAAGAACAAAGTTAGTTAGGAAGAAGAGAAAAGATAAGATCCTACATTTAGTCACCTTTTATGATCATGCAATAGGGATAGCAGATACCATTCTAACGCCCTACCTGCTAACCGTGTTGTGTCTACTTGAATGGTGGAACTCTTTTTATAGTGCTTTATCACCGAGGCATGCTCCCGAAGACACCAAGCAACATACCCCACCCGGTCACATTAAGCTACCAGCGGGCGAACCATTTGTCCTACTCCATGTATGCTGAGCGCTAAAGGTGATGTGGTGTCAATGGAGATGTTAGGAAGAAGAAAATAAGTTAGAAAGACAGAAAAGATCATACCCTAGATTTAGTCGCCTTTTACGACCATGCAATAGGGGCAGCAGATACATTTCAAACACCTTACCTACAATAAGACACAAAACGAATATACCGTAGCCTCCAAAGATTACCACACACATTACCATGTTGCACACTAGGAAGGTCGTCTGTAAACTGTCCTGACTGTTAATAGAACATTATTCCTTCATACCTACGGGTGTAATACTGGCTGGTCTAGCGCAATACACTCATGTCGCCTGAGGCTGTATTGCATGGCTACTTATGCAATAAAGCCTCGTGACGTCACGGCGTCAACAAAAGTTCTATTTCCTCGGTAAGATTTTAACATTTTTTCACAAACTGGACTGGTTTTACCATAAGTGATGCAAGCAACGGAATTTTGGTTGAAAATATTACGTAATTTTTCATGTGTGGAAAATTGACTTTCAGTCGTGTATTTCTTCGAATTTATTTCAAATGGCGTGATATTATAGTTGTAAAATTGCAATAAAAGTTCTAGGTATGAAGAAAAATACTCTTTCATAAATGGATATAAAGGATAGGGATATTCTACCCTCGAGATCACAAAATGTTGCAAAACCCTCGGCAAGCCTCGGGTTTTACTTTATTTTGTGACCATCGGGTAGAATATCCCTATCCTTCATATCCACATATGAAAGAGTCTTATAATCTTAACGCCAAATTAAACTAAAAGTTTAAATTCTGCAAAAGTATGGAGATCCATGTGTTGATAACGGAACAGTCATATGTACACACAATTTAGATTCATTATGTAAACGCCAAAAGAGTATTCGCGAATAAACGGATGACATCGACCATAATCCTTTTGCATTATCTTCATTAAAATATATCTTATGCTGTAACTTGATGACTTATTCTGCACATTTTGCAATTATTTGTATAACGAAAACCCTGTTATTTAATCAAAAGCCTGATATCGTAATCATGGTACAGTATACATCAATTTTTTTATTTTGTCGACACTTGCTCCATTAGGACTATACGAATACGTAATGCAATTTGTTCAGACTGCGGATTCTATTTTAAATAAGGTTTAGTCAAGAGAATAGTGATTGATGAATTGAAAAGTACATTTTATGAATGTGTCGAAAAAGTTTAAACCGATATGAAACCCAATATGCATTGTAATGTACTTAAAGCCGTTAAGCGTCAATTTGCTCTTGAGATGCAATTATAACTTTCCTTCCTAATGACCATCACGAGAAGTGTAGTATTTCTTGTTTGATCGAACATGTGTCATTCTTTAAGGACAACACTCAGCAAACATTGATATCGTACAGTTAACTAGGTGACATTTAAGAACGATCAACGGTTATCAGAGCATTAGTATTTTGAATGTCGTGTTTGTTAAATAGGACAAAACTTTTGGAGGCAAAAATTGGTGTGCCACACCCCCTGGTTCTCCACAGGAAAATAACACCCAAGGGGCAAAAGTTGATATCGCAATGTCGTACTTTTTTGTTTAAAGAACTCGGTGCCCAACCATTTATATCATCTAATCATCGTCTTAAAGTACAACAATTGCTAGCCAAATGTTGCTTATATTGTATATGAATAAGTGTGTCAAAATAATCACAATCTGAAGGCACCGCAACCTTCCAAAAAACACAAGCGCACCTCAAACACACAACACGCCGTCCTTAAATCATCTTAAATGTTAATAGGACGTTGATGTAATCATCCAACTTGAAGGCAAGCAGCGATATCGTAAACGACGCTATGAAAAAACATTGATGTTTCATTGATTTCAGGGACACATTGCGAAAGATAAATGCTGGTAATACCACAACTTACGAATATCTTAATGATCAAAGTCAATGTTGATGAATATCATTTTAACGCAGAAAGTAATGAAATTACAATGCTTGTGCCTGTTTACAATATCAGTGTTTCATTTCGACAGGGAATTCTATGATTAAATATCTAATTAATAGATATTAAGCCTATAGATACAATACACAGTATTACGACACCAATCCTTGTCCGATGTGTAAAACAACAGATGACGTGGGAGGCCGTCCTTACATGACCATAGCTGTTAATAGGACGTTAATTAATCAAACAAACAAACAGATGACGAACACAACGCCTATTTAATAGATCTGGCGGATTGACAGATAATCAAATGATTTTCCTAAAATATCTGATATAATAACTTCCTGTAAATTTTCATTACTATATCATGTCTTTATTCTTTCTAACTCTATAACAATACGTCAAGGTTACACCGACAGTACGCCTCTCTCGAGAAAGCAATTTAAATCACCTATCCAGATTAAATACGTATAGATCTGTCTTGTTACTTCTGATATACGAAAGTGAAATGACTGTCTGATACACAAACAATACGCGTTCAAGTTTCACAGGAACATATTTTACGCAATACTATATTGCAAAACTGAAAAAAGATATGTGTAGCTGTTGTGTACATTTATTTTCAAAGTAAAACTGTTCAAAATCATCACCGTTTGTCCTTGGAAGTTTCACATTGCATTTAAAAGATATGTCAGCTTGTATATTAGCGTAAGTATAAATATATGCCGGGTTAAACTTAACGCGACAGACAAGTTGTGGAGGAGACACAAAAACTGCACATATACAAAAAAAAGTTATATGCACGTTCATTTATCATTAAAACTATGACATGTTTGTTTCTGACAACCCATATAGATATCTCAAGGCCGACATCCCATGATGGTTTTTAATCATTATTACTATAAAATTGACAAATGCATGGCAGTCGGGTTAACTGTAATGAAAATGATGTTTTGTCTGTTTGAGACATAAAACATAAAGTATTGTGTTAGAAGTCGTAAAATGCGTATTAATACGTTGAGATTGCACATCTGTCTTTAAGCGAGCAACATCAGCGAGAATTTAACTTTTATAATGAACAACATAGTAAGTGAGAATTGAACCCTATCTTGTACGAACATCAGCGAAATTAAAAACAAACCTATGAGAACAGCTTCAGCGAGGATTCATTACTTTCAGTATCAAGAAGAATTGGATTTTATAAATGGCATAAGCAAGAATTAAATTCTGAGAACAATACCAGGGAGAAATGAAACATACGAACAATATCAGATAAGATTGAATACTTTTAGGAACAATCTAAAAAAAATTAACCAAAATCATTGACATTTTTATACTCGCGTCAGTCTCACCAAACAGAACACTTAAGTTGGCTTTCATTGTTCCGTACTAACTGGAATAGCTTAAATGCAAACTATGGAATAAAACTAGCATTATATTTCGGCTTAAGCTCTTACAAAAATCTAGGAATATGGGTTTCTAATTAAGGCGTTGTGCAATACTGTTAGAGACGAGCATTTTATCAACATACAATTCCAATTTCCTTCTTTTCTTTGGCCACTAGATTTGTTGTTTTCATTTCATAGTTTTTTTATAATTTCAACAATATTTGTTCATGTATGTTTAAACTGACACATGCTATATGGTGTGCATGACAGGAGAAGGTTATCGTCACAATGGTTGACCGGTAATCGTAGAAGTCTTGACAGTAGGTTCAGCTTTGATTGATATTGAAGGGATAACGTGACAAACAATTGGATTAAGACCACCATTGTTTTCTGTAAACTGACATATTTGGAATTAAAGTTGACATAACAATTTCCAACCTCCGTACCAACAGCTTCATTCACTCTCTCACTCCCATTCAATTCTTCAGTCACGTTCGCTCCCTCAATGGCCCTGCAGGTTGGGCGTTAGAATTGTATCTGCTGCCCATATTGCATGATCGTAAAAGGCGACTGAATTTAGGATCTTATCTTTTCTCTTCTTCCTAACTGACTTTATGTTTCCTAATGTCTCCCTTGGCACCGCCTCAATTTTAGCCTTGAGTTGAGCGTTCGCTCCTGTGAGGAAGGCTCTGGGCTCTGTTCCCTGGCCGAGACACACCAAAGTCTATAAAAGTGATAGTTTCTGCTCCTGCTTAGCGCCCAGCAAACAGGGAGTGGGACGACTGCTTCGCCCATTGCCATTATAATGTGACCGGGTGGGGTGGGTTGATTGGTGTCTTCGGTGGTATGCTTCAGTGATATAGCACTATAAATAGGGCTACAGTTCCTCTATACAAGAAGACACAACACGAACATACCGCAGTCTCCCAAAACACGCACCTCGTACTTCACACACGCTTCACACTGCATACATGGGAAGCCGTCCTTACAAGACCCTGGCTGTTAATAGGACGTTAAAATTATCAAATTATCAAAAAAAAAATCACTCCCTCAGTATTCTCAATATTCAAAATATTCAATATTATAATTCAATATAACTAGCCTCAACTGCACTCCAGTTAGGTAAGGGTAACTTGACGGGCCATCGTAAATTCGTACTGGATCATCTTTACATAGCACGTGTTCAGATTGTCCATTTTAAAATACATTTCATAAGTTCGTAGTGATTTGTTTTGTTTAATATCAAATCGATATACTCAGTCCTATGATAACGGAGTACTGTGGATTACAGTACTCATTAACAAATTGGAGACCTATCACTCTTTTAAACGTAGTCTATAAAATAGCTTCAGAATGTATTGCAAATAGAATCAAAATCGTGTTAGATAAGTTAATTTGTGAGGATCAAACAGGATTTCTTTCGGGTCGTTACATCGGTGTAAATACAAAATTAGTGTATGATATAATGCAGTTTGCTGTGGAAAAATATATTCCAGGTATGTTACTTATGTTAGATTTTGAAAAAGCTTTTGATTTTGTGTCTTGGAAATTTATAGATGAAGTCCTTAGATATTTCAATTTTGGTCCGGATATTCAAAAGTGGGTTAAGTTGTTTAATACTAACATTACGGCAACTGTAACTCAGGGATAACCTGTCACTTTTTCTTCAAATGAAAAGGGGCTGCCGTCAAGGGGACCCAATCGCCCCATACATTTTCATCTGATGTGTTGAAGTACTAGGTATCAGATTAAGAAACAATAAGAATATTAAAGGAATTGAAGTAGGTAATTTGCCTATCCTAATTTCTCAGTATGCTGATATGATGTCACTACTCTTATACTAAATAGTTCAGAATTATCGCTTCAAGAATATATTAATGAATTAAAAACTTTTGCAAGAATCTCTGGTTTAAAGCTAAAATAAAGAGGGGTATCGTAACACAAGATTATAGCAAAGGCGGATTGAAAATGATGAATATAAAATTGTTGATTGTTTGGATAAGCCGCTTACTGAAAAAAACATGCAAGTGGCAAATTATTTTTAACTCGCACACAGATTTTAAAATGCTGTCAACATGTGGTAATGTTTATATTGAGAAATGTCAAAAGAAATGTAATAATAAATTCTGGAAAGATGTTTTCAAAGCATGGGGAAATTTTAATGATATAAATGGAAAATCATGTAGAATTTTATCCAATTATTGCTAATAACTTACTGTGTTTTATAAATAGCCTAAAAGGGACAACATATTTCTATAAGATTATGGCTATGAATGGTGATTTTATTTCACCTGGTAGAAGAAAATGGGAGTATCTATTTGATGAAATTGAATTAATCGTGGCAAAATATATAACAATCCTTCCAAGGTTACTAACGACACAAAGCTACAATGGTTTTAATACAGGGTAGTTCAAAATATTTTAACAACAAACTCATTTATATATAAAATAGGATTAGTTAATAATCCAATATGCAATCTCTGTAATCTTGAAAGTGAGAATATTGTTCATATTTAATGGGAATGCAGGGAGACTCAGAGATTTTTACAAACTATAGAGACACTTTTAGATGCTTTGTATATCCCATTTCAATATAATAAGCGAAGTTTTCCTTTTGGTATGTGTCTGAATGATAGACTTTCTCCAACAAATAGACTAGACAATGAAATTTTAATCATAATAAAAATTTACAAATATAAATCAAGATTTCTACATAAAGCTTTAAATCGACATGCACTTATTAATTGGATCTATGAGCATTATACTTCTCAAATGCATATTGCTTGCAGCAATGGTAAAACTGCACATCAGAAATGTAAAATTGAATGGAGGAAATGGGAAAAACTCATGAAATTATAAGCACATTAATTTCCTGTATATATTTTTTGTATGAATATATACTTATACCGGTACATATTATTGCATTATTGTAATATATAAGGACAGGCATATTCAGAAGCTTGATTATTATTGATCTTTTTATTCTATTTTATCTAAGTATTCTTAAAATTCTAACACATACATCTTATCAATTCCAAGCATAAATCATGTTCACCGAGCATTAAATGCCACATTAATGGAAAGAGTACCAAAGGTGTTATTTTCTATTTTATTTAATTTATTGTTGTTGTTTTCTTTTGTCTCTAGCCTAGTCTCCTTCTCTTTTATCTCTGTTCTCTTCCTTTCTTTCTCAATCTATTGTTTACTGCTTTATTTCTCTTTTCCTTTTCTTGTTTCTTCTAATGTGTATGTATGTGTGTAAAGATGAGTATGTAAGTGAGGACTTCTGACTATTCCTGCTTGTGAGAATACCAGAATACATGTATGTGAGTACATGAATGTGCGAGTAGGTGCGTGTATGTGGTGTAAGTGGTATGAATGCTGTGTGATACCTTTATTCATACCAACAGCTCAATTATGTTTAGTTAATTAATTATGATCATTAATATTAAGGAATATTTGAAAGTACCTATGATAATGATGAGTGATTATGAAAATGAGGATGAGTTATATATGATAATGGTGAATAATGATGATGATGATATTGATGATGAGATGATGAATGATAATGATGATGATATGATAATAAAGATGATGATGATGATGATGATGATGAACGATTACAGCATTGATAATGGGTGGTCATGATGATGAGGATGAGTGATGTAAATGATGAATTACGGTAAAAGATTTTAGTAAATGTAAATGATGAAAGGATTTGATTGGTGACAGTGAGGATGAATGGCTGACTCATGAGAATGATAATTTTGAGTGTGTTGATGAGGATCAATTATGACTGATGAGGATGAACTTTTAAATGTGAATGAAAATCTGGTGAGAATGATAATGATGATAAGAAATAATGTGCATGATTAGAAGGAATATGATCAGCTATGTAATTTGAAAATAATTAATTTAACTGTTTTTGTCTTTATACATTACTGCTGGAAAAATAAAACAATTACAAAAAAAAAAGAAAAAAACAGTACACATCAAGATAATTATGCTATCAGATAAAACATATTATACATTTGCGTCATAGTAATATCTAAATTTAGTGTTCAACGACCAGTCAAGAGGTTTGGCGAGTATAAAGGTCATCCATTGACCTCAAAACTAGACCCATAGGTACATGGTTGAGTTTTGGTTATATTGACCGCCACGCATCATTAGCCTCTTCCATCAACGACATACAATCCGAAGACTGATAAAGGATAAATTAGGTAAATATTATGTATACAAATAAATATAAGTACCCGGAAACAAGACTCTATGTTCATAATTGCTTTCTAATGAAGTAATTTAGTAAATTGCCAATATAATTACGTGTACCTAAAATTAAAAAAAAGTAAGTTCAACTAGGTCAAGTAACACGTTTCAGCTAATCTCTACATTTATCAATGAAAGTCTATCAATCTTCTTTTGGACGTAGAGTAGAATTGGTGTGAAACCTTCTCCCCACCAATTACGGACTGTGGCAGGTCAACGAGCGTCAGGTGTGGGCGAGGCATTTTATTTATAAGCTGCAGATGAGTCGCTTCAAATAAAACTGTTATTATAAGACCAATGTTGCAAAAACGTGTGTATTTGTTGAAGTGGTAAATTAAGAAGATACTGTTAAACAATATGTCCCCGTATTGTCAAATTGCGAAATTAAGATTCGCGAAAATTAAATTTTTTATCCGCCATATATAAAAATCGCATTTCCACGCAAAAAATAGTCAGATCTGCGATGTTTTCTAGAATGGGTTTCTTTTTGAACAGACTATCATGGACAGTTTTTGAAAAACAACAACAAAAGGTATCAAACTTCAAATATGACATTGAAATACAGAAACAACTCACGTTGATGATTTCCACCACAAACTGAGAAATGAGCATTGCACAGAAATTCTCAAGCACGTTTTTGTTACAAGGAGATTTACAGGGGAAGCCTAACAGACTTCTTTATTAGCAATGAGGTAAAAGGACAAGTTGATGAAGATTCTAGCTTCTACTATGCCCCATGGTTGTACATTTCACTGTATTTAAATATTTATAGACCGATACCGCCAACGGAGACCTTGTGAGTTGTAACAATTCTAATTACAGATAACGTCTCCCATTTGTTATCGGGGTTAACTGGGATGGTAAGCTGTTGAGAACAAGCCTTTTAGTACTGGAATGGAACTAATCAAGGTGTTGGAAATCGTATCTGATCCATCACCACTGTTTCTCGAATATCAGTTAACATACATGGTTATTTTCTCAAACGCGTGCTGTTTATTGTCTTTGACAGCATGCTTCAGTGAGATAGCCATGACTGTAAAAAGAAGTCCCACTTTAACAAGGCTACACAACAAAAATATACCGCAGTCTCCCAAACGCAGCTCATTGCACATAATGAAGACCGATCTAAAACTATCTTAATTTAACGTTAGACCCAACACACCAAACCAAATCTCTAAATGAAAGGTGACGTTTCCATGAATATATTTGTTTTAAAGAACTCAAGAAAATCATTTTGTCTGATATTTTATCAATCTAGTCTGTTTCCGCAGGCTTCCATGATTATACTCAAGACTACCATACTAAACACTCACGGAACTTTTCTTTGTTACATACCGGTACCGTATCCAATTTATATTGCATATAAAAAGGACGGTCTTTTAAATGGATTTGCGTTTTGGAAGACTGTGGTATATTTCAGTTAGGTTGGTGTTAGTACCACAATGTTGTCCATCGTCTGAAACCCACGAGTCTCCGCTCTGCCGTTTGTGACGCGAAAGAGCTGTGAATCCGGTGATCATTGAGCACTGTCCATTGCTGAAGCATTGCACCAAAATTGTATGTTCTGATATATATATATATATAACACATGTTTTTTATTAAAGAAAAAATTAAAACGTTATTTACTCCAATTTAATGTCATAAATTACTGTGGTTACATACAATTACAGCAACATTTAATGAAAATCGTATTGCAAATTAATGATCATCGTATTCAATAATCAGTGGTTGTCACTCAGAAGTGAGCATGACGTCACATATATCTTCCCCGTCGTGAGGGTCGCGAACCAACAAAGGTAGGGGCGGTGCCAGTTGTACAGTCTTACAGGTAGAGCGGCAACACATTATGTGTTGTTTGATATAGCTGTTTCGGGATACTAGAGAACCAATGAGGAACAGTGACTAACGTTATAACGCTTGATCTAACATAAGTGTGACCACGCTATCATGTATATCCTTACAGTAAATATATTCCTTTACCAAAAACGTACTTTTGAAGTAAAGGTGCCATGTACGAATTAACAAACCAGTCGATCGTCACGGGAGGTCGCGGAACTGAGCCAACTAGCAATAACGGACAAATGGTTAAATTGATGTATACAGCCAGACATGGCGATGAAGAGACCGTTATGGACCAGAACAATAAAATATAGATGTCTCATAGGCCACAAACGACTGCAATAATGTAGTACATTATAAATATTCAATGATTTATGAAATAGAAAGTATCGATTTCACAGCGTCCTGTCTGTATTACCTTCAATGGCATTAGTACGTGTTTCATTGCACTTTATGAACCTCTGTGACACTTTGTCGTACCGTCGGCTATATACCAATCTATATAATTCATACACTATACCCATATGGGTCGACGATCTGGAGTCACTGTGAAGCAAATAATTTGTTTAACTTCTACAAATAACATCAAACATGCATTCTGTTGACTCCAAAAGACACATTTAAATAAAATGAGAGAGACGATTTCCTGGAAATATCAAGGACTCCCAAGAGAACTGTCATCAATTCAGTTGTCTCCTATTAAAATCTCCTCCTTTTTCTCTATAATACGCTGTTGGTACGAAATCGATATAGAATTTAAACCGACGAATTTCGTCAAGTGGTACTTGTTTTTGCATTCAAGAAGTCATTTGCTTCCGTATCCGTAACATTAAAGTTGCAAATATTTCCAAAGATTTATAAACACGTCGTACATTATTGAATATTGAAAACTGTGGTTACAATCATTGTTTATAGAACGTTAAAGTTGCTCCACCGCCGACATAGCATAAACGATACTCATCATTTGAGTAACAACTGATTTTTAATCGTGTATAGGCCTATATGTCTAATTAACACAAAGTACATATAAGATAATTTGTTTTGCTCTTGGGGCATGCGCAATCAGTACGTCATTTCATAAAATACATGGTGCTATGGATATTTTTCGGGACGCAATTAATTATTTTTAACATTTTTATCTTAAAAGCAAAATAAGAAGCTCAAACTTTTCAATAGTGGTAATGTTGTAAAACAAGCAATTTATGTACTGATTCGTCTGCTTCTGTTATTGATCGCGAAAAGATACCATTCGTCAGCGATGGAGCATCTTTAATTAATTACTGGAGTAATCTAGCAAAAAAAAAGAAATTTGAAGAAGTTGGGCTTAAAGTTAACTTTGATTTAAGTACATGTACTAGCAATACATATCTAAGAGAATTAAGCCGGAATAGAGAACTGTGCGTGAAATAGGTGTGAGTGTTGGAGGCCGCTTCATATTGGTATTGTTCTTCGTGACTGCATTGGAACAGTCGCTCTCACCTGTCACAAGAAATCGAAACACGAACATCCCACAGTCTTCCAAACTCAACACGATCTTCGAACACACATCTGTCACACAAAATGGAGAACTGTCAATTAAAACTTCTCTTTGCTGCCGTGTAAGCAGAAATAGGACCTAACTTTGATGTAATTCTGTGATATGTCTCGACCAGGTGATATGAGTAAGTCTTTCCCTCCAATGAGCAGACGTTGAACAAATTAAATGGTCTAGCGAAAGAGTTTGGAGATATCAAAAAGGCATAGGGTATGACCATGATATGGGCAATGACCAATATCTTCATCTCACTGGGAGAGGGGGTATGCGCAACAGGTCAGAATACAACAGGAAGGCGCAAAATGTGGGTGGTATAAATAGACATTTGGAACCGCTATTAAAATAATGGTACGTGTTAGTTAGGGAGGGGCATTTCAAGTATTTATCTTTAAGATTTAAGATTGAGATAACAAAACATAAATAGAAAATCCGTCAAAACTATATGCTAGTGTTACAATTTGTATCAGACATTTTCGCAGCGTTCAATTTTTAATGTATTATAAAGTACGGAATTTAAATCGTTCAGCATTAAAGTGGAATCAGTGATGCAGCCATGAACATGCAACGTATGTCCATGGTCGGTAAGACAGGCTCAGAGTGGAACAAGTATGAATAGAACAAAAGCATATCAGAAGCAACCTGGATTACTAGCTGAAAGTGCTGGCTCTCTTAAGCGAATACGGTGTAAATCTAATAATTTTAGTTTAATTTATATAGGCGAGTAGATCAAGCAATGGATTTGGCAAGAAATTCTAGAAATCCTGTTTGATTTGATATAAGGTTATGTTGCTTACCGAACTATAAATAGCTAAGTATATAAGGGATAACAATGGACTCAATGTCACGTTTGAAGAAGTCATTCCTTTGACCTTTCGGAAATTGCAACATACCATGTATACAGAAGACACCATTATCTGAACGAAGTTTGGTACAAAATATGAAAGTCCGTAGGTGCGAGGTCGGTTAAACAAAGAGGCAGCTCAATCTATTACAAGAGATCCCAGAGCACCAAAGAATGATCTATATCTGACAAAGGAAAGATGGATCTTTTCTCTACTTTTTAAATTTTTTCAAACATACTACATATAAAATTTGAGACAGATCGCTTCAGTACCTTTTGAGAAATAGCGGTAACAAACTTCAACTATCAAAATCCAAGATGACTCCTTGGCGGCCATCTTGTTGATCAATCGGACCCAAATCACAATATGCACAACTAGGGCCCTAGGGGAACCTACATGTGAAATTTGAGAAAGATTCATCCAATACTTTCTGAGAAATAGCGATAACAAACTTTGAATATCAAAATCCAAGATGGCTGCCTGGCAGCAATCTTGTTGACCGATCGGTCACAAATCACAATATGCACAACTAGGGCTCTAGGGGAACCTACATATGAATTTTGAGACTGATCCCTTCAGCATTTTCTGAGAAATAGCGATAACAAACTTTAACTATAAAATCCAAGATGGCGGCCATCTTGTTCACCGATTGGTCCAAAAATGCAATATGCACAACTAGGGCGCTAGGGGAACCTACATATTAAATTTAGAGAAAGATCCCTTCAGCACTTTTTGAGAAATAGGGATAACAAACCTTAACTATCAAAATTCTGTTTTTTTTTTCTTGTTTTTCCTATCAGCCTCAAAATCTGTATCGCACATCTAGGGACCAAGGGTAACATCCATGTGAAGTTTGAACAAAATCCCTTCAGTAGTTCTCAAGAAATAATGATAACAAACTTCATCTGCCAAAATCAAAGATGGCTGTCTGGCGGCCATCTTGTTTTTCCGATCAGCCTCAAAATCTGTATGGCACAACTAGGGACCAAGGGTAACCTCCATGTGAAGTTTGAACAAAATCCCTTCAGTAGTTATCAAGAAATATCGATAACAAACTTCAACTGCCAAAATCAAAGATGGCTGCCTGGCGGCCATCTTGTTTTTCCGATTAGCCACAAAATCTGTATGGCACAAATATGGACCAAGGGGTCGACCCTTCATGTGAAAATTGAACAAAATTCCTGCAGTACTTTTTAAAAAATAGTGATAACAAGCATTGTTTACGGACGAACGACAGACCACGGACGCAGGGCGATTTGAATAGCCCACCATCTGATGATGGTGGGCTATTCAAATCGCCCTACAATCTGTTCGTCCGTAAACAATTAGCTTGTCAGAGACCAATGAACAGGGCACTTCCCTGGTAAACTTTCACACTTTCACACACTTACCCGCGAAACCCGAGTTCAATATCTCTCTTTATTGTAGAAAACATTATCCATAACATGTTCATATGTTAATTGTCGGTCATCTACCACCAAACCACCATTAGATCGTCTTAACAAGGTCAATAACCTCGTCATTCTATGAAACATTATTTGCCTGCTGTGGCTGCCTAAACAGGATCATGACGTCCATTATTTAGACTGTCGTTTGGCCATTTGAGTGGATTGATGGATTGGCCCTGCAGGTAGGGCGTAAGAATTGTACCTGCTGCCCCTATTGAATGATCGTAAAAGGCGACTAAATTTAGGATCTTATATTTTCTCTTCTTCCTAACTAACTTTATCCTTCCTAATGCCTCCCTTGGCACTGCCTCACTTTTGGCCTTGAATTGAGCGTTTGCCCCTGTGAGGAAGGCTCTGGGTTCTGTCCCCTGGCCGAGACACACCAAAGTCTATAAAATTGGTAGTTTCTTCTCCTGCTTAGCGCTCAGCATACAGGGAGTGGGACGACTGGTTCGCCCGTTGTCAGTATAATGTGACCGGGTGGGGTGTGTTGCTTGGTGTCTTCGGCGGCATGCTTCAGTGATATAGCACTATAAAAAGGGCACCAGTTCCACTATACAAGAAGACACAACATGAATATACCGCAGTCTCCCAAGGCACGCACCTCGCACAACATACACGCAGCACACCGCATGCATGGGAGGCCGTCCTTACATGACCATGGCTGTTAATGGGATGTTAATTAATCAAAATAGACTGTCGTTTGGCCATTTGAGTGGATTGATGGAAACAACCATGAGCAGGAGACAAAGTCTGTACTTCTGGTTGAGTGTACATGTTAAAGTATGCAAGTATTGGTAAATCAAGGAAACATTCATCCTCGATACTCCAGGGGTTACTATCACTGACGTTGTATCTACCCCACCCCTTGTAACAGGGGTGGATTATAACGAAAAAGATAGTAACCCCTGGAGTATCGAGGATGGGAAAGGTTGAGAGTTGGTAGATCATTCAATGGTCTTCCCTAAGAATGGGATAAACCCTTCAATATGGTATCCTAAACGGTACTCGTTTTATATTTCTATCAGCTCGAATAGTACCATGAAATTTATGAAAAATTTCTGGGATTCAATCAGCAACAGAGCTTAGAGGAGGGTCGTCATTACCAAGGTTCTGTTAGTAACACTTTAAATCCACTACCCTCTTTTCCAATGATGTACAAGATTGGCATCCATCAGTATGTTGCTACTTCACTATGTCAGTGTAAATATCCAAGAAATACTATGAATGTATTTTTAATTATTAGTATAATTGAATCATTTAAGATTACCAAGAACCAATGTGAGCTTGTGCCATATACAGTGGGGTTCGTCTGTCAAAAATTTTCAAAACTGATTTCTTCTTCACAACAGCCGGTTCAAATTTAATCATTTGACTGGAAGATTCAAAATTGTACAAACAGTTGGTCTGACCCCTTAGGGGCCCGAAGTGGTTAGTTTGGCTATATAGGAATATACAATTTTTCTCTGAATGATCGATAGTATTCATGTGGGAATAGGATGCAAATTCAAGATAATAACCATATAACAGGTGAGTGATAAGGCCTTATGGACCTCTTGTAGTTTCTGGTCTAGAAGAAGCATGCCTGGCAATATATTTGAACACTACCTCTTTGGAGCAATTTCATACCTTTAAATAAGTAGGATGAAGGGCTATAAAAGAATACCCGATTTCACTTCAATAATTAGAAACCCAACTTATCAATCCCCCTCCCAAACACTTATAAAAATATGACTTGAAACCATATTTTTATTATAGAAATTAATTGTTTCAGTCTTGTCAGGGAGACGTATTAGCACAAGTTTATATGTCATGACATTCTTGTGTTACAGTAGAAACCGTCTTCTTTTAATCTTTGATCAGTTTGATAAATGTCACAGGTGGAAATCAAATCAATCAGGTGAACCTCGTTAACTTATAAAGGTCAATGACCCTGTTTAAATAGAAGCAATTTGCTGATACCAACCAAACGTTTTAGTTTAAATTTAAGATCACTAATTCTTTAAATACTTACTGAATTTAAGCTGAATGTGTATACACCCACCATCTTATAAGTTAATGCGACTCTGAGATTGTATTGTATAAATGATTTCCAATGGAGAAAACAACTAAAATATTGTCAAAAAAGCACATTTTATTCTTTAAAACAGCTGTATATGTACAAGTAGATACACAACTGATAACCTTTTGACCTTTCTCACTTCATTATCACTCATTAGTAATTACACTCAAACGAACAGATCATACATTCCAGTGTATTCCAGCATTCACACACTCATATCACAAGTATAGCACATTCTACATATACATATCATGGTGTTCTGGACGAACACATATCATGACATTCGGTACAACAATACATTGTATTATGTACATTTGTACAAAAATCATATTAAACATTCCAAATGTTTCAAATATTATTTTGAAATCCTAATGCACCATTAACTCTTCAGGTGAATTATTCAATAAGTTTCAATTTGCATACATTTAGCCATTTATACCCAAATCAACAGTAAACTGTAGGACTTAGCACATTTAAAATTTGACTGAGGTTACAATACAAAAGGAGAAAATAGGTATCAAAAAGTTGTAAACAGTTAAAATCCATTAGTTTATCATTTAATAATTCCATTTCCCAAAGCAAAATGTGTGTCATAAAAAGGTTTAAGCACTTGTGTCTACTCTTTAGTCTTATTTTTTTTGAGTAAGAGTTTTTTTTCAATTTTTTCACGTGGCGAACTAAAACAGAGTGTGGTTATAAGAGGTCCAAGGGAAATAACTCTTACAACTTGTTAACCAAACATCAATTCCATTAAAGAATATCTCTCGTCTAGTCTATTAATATGATTAAAATGGCATCATGCTTTCGTAACAAGAACTTCCATGTACACCCTCTGTAAACGACCGAGCATACTCTCTGTAAACGACAGAGCTTGAAGTTTTGAAATTCGTATGGAATCCATATACCAGTACAATTTTCCCAAGCAAACTGTAACTGGTTTACATTGTTGGAACTAATTAGTAACCCCGTTAGGTATTATCGCTTCAAACCTGAGAAGTTGTCACTGGTACAGTATTGGTGGAGCCAACAAGAACTGTCAGATCATAGTTTGATAGATTACAACTGGCCTAGGGGTTGTTGACAAGGATGAACCCCAAAAATATTGATATCTACAAATCACCAAAATATTTCTTTGGGAAATTAGAGATTTTGAAGAAAGTATCAAATTACATTTAACTGTATGCCTCACTACAAGAACACTCGGTATTCAGTCTCTGAGGTACAACCAGTGTAAATATTTATGAAGCATCATTACACTTATCTTTGCACAATGATCGAGGTTCCCACATAACTATTAACTAGTAGGCTGGAAACACTGACCTAATGATAGCAGAACTTGACACCATGCTGCCACACAAAATCTATAATAGAAGTCCCAGAGTTGATCATCCTTTTGTATCTCCATGGCGACGCTGTTCTCTCAGTGTCTCAGGTGAGGTTTGTTCTTGGCCATGTACCTGAAGTAAAGCACATATTCATAGGTTTATATGGTGATACTAAAATAAAATACTTGGATGAAGCTTAATTTCCCAATGAAGTTCATTCACCTAGCATATGTTTATATATATATCATGTACATAGCTTAGGTTATTCATAGATTTATAAATGTAACATCTAATAAAATGTTTGGATGAAGCTTTTCAAAGCATATTCAGCTTGTATATAATTTATGTTAAGGTTTATGCTTGTGCGTTTGCTTTTAAGATAAATCATTGCTGAATAATACTGTTAAAAACATCTTTTGAAATACCAGTGACATTCAATATAGGCAGACCTATGATGATTGTCGAGGCATGTTATATTACAGGAGGTAACCATGAGAAAACCTACTTGTCAAGGATCTCCCAGACTTGCTGCAGATTGGCACGGTCAAGATGGCGTTTGTTTCTATCCAGAGAGACAACATACACATCCCACTTTTTTACATTGTTGTCAATTGGAAGTTCTGCCCACTTCAGATGGAAGGCTTTGACTGAAGAGCAACATTTGAAGTCTTACATTCAGGCAACACAACAAACATTTATCTTCAGAAAAAGATTCAGGAACATAATAAACCTATAATACTGAAGTTTATAGGATGAATATCTTAAACTTATATCAGTATTTTCAAGAGAAATGAAGCACAGTCTGTATGTCTATTAATGAAGACTAGCAGGATTGGAAGCAGATACTAAACTATGAACATGTAGTTAATTGTTTCAAGTTCGGGAGCCAGGTAATTTAAATTAGTAGAACCTCTGTCTAGAGTTCTGAGGGTCCTGGGTTCAAAACTTGTCTGTGAATAATGATTGATACTTACTCCTGGAGAAGATTTCTGTAGGAACGCCGTCCCATGGCCAGCCCTTAAACTGCCATGCTGGTCCTTGAACAAACACTGCTACCACTCTGTCCCTAGAGGTAACAAAATTAACAAATGTTGAATTAAGTGTCATGTCATTAAATCAGAAGTACCACATGATCTAAATATTAGTGTCTATAAGGTTTGGAGGTTGAATACTAGTTTGTGGTTATCCCATGCAACTGGCCCTGCAGGTAGGGCGTTAGAATTGTACCTGCTGCCCCTATTGCATGATCGTAAAAGGCGACTAAATTTAGGATCTTATCTTTTCTCTTCTTCCTAACGGACTTTATCTTTCCAAATGCCTCCCTTGGCACCGCCTCACTTTTGGCCTTGAGTTGAGCGTTCGCCCCTGTGAGGAAGGCACTGGGTTCTGTCCCCTGGCCGAGACACACCAAAGTCTATAAAAGTGGTAGTTTCTGCTCCTGCTTAGTGTTCAGCATACAGGGAGTGGGACGACTGGTTCGCCCGTTGTCAGTATAATGTGACCGGGTGGGGTGTGTTGCTTGGTGTCTTCGGCGGCATGCTTCAGTGATATAGCACTATAAAAAAGGGCAACAGTTCCACTATACAGGAAGACACAACACGAACATACCGCAGTCTCCCAGTACACTCATCTCGCACAACATACACGCAACACACCCGCATACATGGGAGGCCGTCCTTACATGACCTTAGCTGTTAATAGGACATTAATAAATCAAACTAAACAAACAAACCATGCAATTTCTTATTTCAATTAGAGTATTCCACAGTCTTTGTAGGAATTACATTTAATTGATACTTATAATTCAGAAAACCCAGGAAATCAACAAATCAAAGGTTAATGATACACATTCTCAACAGACAGGCAAACAGCAGCAACATTTAACAGTTAGATAGCTATATTCATAAATGAAACAAGCTGAATTTCAGGTATTTTATAAGGGCTGTTCCAGGAAAACATATATGGCACCCAGGGAAGGCACTTTAAAAAATAGTATGTGCCATGGTGGGTTCAAAATAAAATCACTTCTGTGCCAGAGTGGCGTTTCAATAAAATCCCTTCTGTGGGTGGGTCTATCTGAAGCATTTGTAACCTTTTGAAATAAAATGCAAATTTTATGTTTTATAATGCTGCTCAGTCATCCTGACTACAAAAATACAAAAATAAATATTGTAAAAAATGTTAATTTCTGACAATATTTAATTCATCTTCAATAAAAAACAATTATTTTATTTTCTGAGTGTTTTGATATAATAATGATAGTCTATTTATCTAAAACATATTATATTCATTCAAACTTGACAATGGTACAAAGAAACAATAGATTAGTTTTGGCAAAATAACAGATCTTTATTTAAATTCACTGGTATTAAGTTGAGGAAAAAGTTGCAGTTCACAAGCTTAAGTGTGAATGTTCAGATGTCTACTTTTGCATTATGCTTGTGAAACACTTCAATATGTTTAGTAGATTTTACCCTGGTTCTACGAGGATTGTACCCTTATACAACTTAGTAATAGATGCAGCATATCAAACAAAAGTTCACTGACACCATTTACAGTGCAATTTTGTCCTAGGACTCTTTGGTGATGCTAGAAATCAAAATGAGTAAATCCAAAAACAAATCGGAGTGAAATAAAAAATTAAATTGCTTCTATGCCATGGTCTCGTTTACAAAAAAATAGATATGTGTGTGGGTCAACAAAATTGAAAATCACTTCTATCGGTGGGTCTCCCAATTTCAAAGTGCCTTCCCCCCCTACCATATATGTTTTACTGGAACAGCCCTAACGTACAGTAACAATAGCTACATTTGTTTAGATTCACTCATACAACATCAATATGGGGATTTCGAGATCCTAAAATGATGTGGACAAAGTAAAATTTTCCATCAATTAGTCCCAAGTTCCGGTGATTGTGACCTCATCTTTTGACATGAATTTTGTAACATCATAATCACTGTATGGTGGGACAAACGACCGAAGTTTGTACTCTAGTCACATTCTTTTTGGATCTTGAAATACTCTATTAAAACTTAAAACTACATTAATATGATTTTGCAATCAATATGTTATAAGTAAATCAATATAAAGTGAGCCATACCAGTCATCAGGTGAGAGTTTGAGGGGGTTGTCTATGATTCTGTATGGCACTGTCAGGTTACCCGCCTTACGACGTTGAATCAGCACTTCATTGTCACGTTTTGTGCCTTGTGCTTTTTTTTCATCTGTGCTGACAAATCTGTTATGATGGATAGAACAACATTAATCTAATACATGAACTGAATACATAGGTGTATTATTTTTCTTATTTATCACATTTGAGATATTTTCAAGAATTACCTTATTCTAAATAAGTTGCTGTAACAATATACATTTACAGAAAATCCATTTAGCTAATTCACTTCTGACAATTCCTGTGAATTGTGTCGACCTTTTAATAAGAAAAATAGTTCAAATATGTCTATGGGTTAATGAGTCAAGATAATCACATTTCAGCACCAATAGAGAGGTGTAAGTGTGTTGAAATAAGATTAAGGTACTCGACCCAATAAGCGCCCCCATCCCTATAAATACCCCTCTCCATTTTTAGGCTTCCATTTCACTTACTTTGAAATAAATGAAGACTGAAAATATGAAAACTTTAGTCGGTTTTCTTACCGATTTATTTTGGAAATTGATTTATGGCTTACTTTGTAGAGTATTTTTATGATAGGCAAGTCCAAATTCATTTCTATTAAGCGCACCTGAGTTGCTTAATTTTTTTAGCACCCTGCGCACTTTTTGGTTGAATACGGTAATTTGTCAATAATATGTTGTGTTGAGAGTAGGCTATAACGCTTCTATCGTACTAGTTACTCTTAGTTGACATGCACATACTATTTCTATTATCATTATATTCTTCAATCAGATTTTACTCATTACAGTCAAACCTGTGTAATGAGACACCCCAAGGGACAGACAAAAAATGTGTCTTATTAGACAGGTGTCTTAATATACAGGTTACCGAAGGATTGCGACACCATATTATGTATAACATATACCATGAAATATTGGAAAAAATACTGCATTAATTAGGGCTTAATTAAATTAGTTTTTAATGTTTCACAATTATGAATGTACTTAATTTTCATCACAACAGAAACACTTACTAATTACTAAAATATTTTTGATCTGTTACAGTAGTAGTCAAAATGTATTTAAGAGAGAGCGAAAATAAAAGTAAATTTCTTTGAAATTTGATTTATTTAAATTTTGAATTAATTATAAATTACTGTAAAAAATATTAAAATTCAATTATTTATAACTAGTATTTTTTATTTAGATTTTTCAATTTACACCAAAATTTTGGAAAATTAATTCCCTTTCATTATTTCTAACATGATTATTAATGAGATCCGGAAATTCTAAACCATTCCGGATCAAGTATTACAATTACCCAAAATGGCAGTCATTACGATTGCAAAGCTTGTGACTTACACCTGAGTGTTAGGCCTATTAAACATTAAAAACGTGAGTAAATCATTTACAGTTAAAAGCAGAATTTGTCTTTGATGTAATGCTCACTAGCTGTTATCACAAAATTTATTAAAAGGTCAGAATATTGTTTCCTAATCGGCCATAATACACATAGGCCTACACACGTGAAATTGACACTGCCAAGTCAAATTAGAAAATAAAGTCCCGGGCTGCTAATTAATTAGGATCAGTAGGCAGACTAGAATCGGCCTTTATAATTAATGCAGTACGCCAGGTATGTAGGCAGGTCTTGTACGCGTTCGAATATGGGTGCAAAAAATGGGTGACGCAGATGCGTTAGACAGGTTGACGCATTAAAAAGGTGAAATATATAGGAAACCTCGGGGGAGGACTTTTGATGTGACGCATTAGACAGGGTGACTTAATATACAGGGTGACGTATAGGCAGGTTTGACTGTAATTTTCTTTATTTTGTAATACTTGTAGCCCATTCCTTCTTTATTAGACTATAATTGTTATCTCTTTAGGACTGTACCTGTGATCCTGGAGAATGTCTTTGGCGTTGAACATGGTGATGATAGATGTGGTGGCAGCAGGTATAATTATGATGGGTGTCCGAGATCCTACAAAGTACACATACAATCATACTACAAAACTTTAATCACATACTATCAATTAGACAAAGTACATAAAATGGCAGATAACCTATATATTTCAATATTTAGTTGATTCCCTCAAAATCTTAAAAAGATATATGATAATTAATGGCATATAAAGATGTCAAGTCAGTAATATGTTCAATAAATGATTGGACAACATCCCATTAGGGGTCACGGTCTAGTGACCTTTCAAATTTCAGGGGATGAAATAGTTTGAAAGAGCTGTGAAAACCTATTTCGGATACAAAGTTTTTGTCAAGTCATAAAATAAATAAAAATGAAATTCCTTGAAAGTAGACTTTCAGAAAGAAAATATACAGAAGACCAAGGTCATGAGTAGCAGAAAATTACACCATACAATGAAGCATCCATTTTTCAAATGCAAACCTACTGTTAGCCATTTAACTGTCTATAGTGACTACCTCTGTTAACTGTGTAAGTTAACTGTGTAACTGTATATAGTGATTGGCCCTAAATGACCTTAGTTGTCGATGGGCCTTAAAACTCAAAAAAAAAAAAGTATATAGTGACTAACTTTGTTCACTTAATAAATGTCTATAGTGACTACCTCTGTTAACTGTATTACTGTCTATAGTGACTACCTCTGTTAAATGTATAACTGTCTATAGTGATTACCTCTGTTAAAGTTATAACTGTCTATAGTGACTTGATCTGTTAACTGTATAACTGTCTATAGTGACTTGATATGTTAACTGTATAACAGTCTAAAGTGACTACCTCTGTTAACTGTATTACTGTCTATAGTGACTTCCTCTGTTAACTGTATTACTGTCTATAGTGACTACCTTTTTTCTGGTTTGGTGGAGGTCTGGCCTGGGATATTGGACGAGATCCTGGTGTGACGGGTGTGGAGGGTGGATGATGTGAGACATGGTTCTGTTGAGGAGGTGCGTGTCGGCGTGGCTCTCGCTCTTCCACTGGCTTCTTCTGAGTGGCTCCACCTCCTTCTGTTACAAACTTGAGTGTTTTTCCGTGGTAGGTTCCCATAGTATCAATCTTGAATCCCTCCGTTTCTGTTAAAAAATATATGGATATTCTAGATTTTTTGTTCTCTTTAGATTTTTTATTCTGTTTCTGTAAAGAAATATATGGGTATCAAAATTATTGAGGCATGGATACTTAAACTATTCATTTTCCATATTTGCATAAGAGTTTTACCACTATATACTCCAGTCTGTTGACACATATAATATGTAATGCATACATGACTAATGCTGAAGCATCCCAATGAGATTCCGGTTATCCTACCAGTATCTAGTTTCCAAGGAAGCTTGTGATTTACATGTATCCCTTATCAAATTACAAATACCTTCTTTTCCCTTAAACCTTTCCTGGTCGTATCTGCTGTAGGCTGCTACAGGTGGGACACGCTGTTGTGGCTACAAAAGAACAAAGACATATAGGTAGGCTCAATCCACTACTAATAGCACAGCACATAGGCTCAAAGCTGTGTACTGTTCAATGATAGTTATATCAATAAACCATAAGTCATTAAAGAAAATGTCTGATATCAGATGTAGCATACCACGGAGGGAGTGTGAGGTTCTGTGTGATGTTTCTCCTTCCCTTCCTCACGAGCCTTGATAGACTGTAGAATACCAAACACATTGGCTGCAAACGTCTGAAAAACACCAAGAAGAAATTTACAGTAAACGCAATTCATATTATAGCAATTTCTTTCTCAGTAATTATGTTTAGGTTATTTCAGCAAATTAATACTCTTTGCTTTTCAAAAATGTTCCATAATACAATATTAATACAAAACCAATATGCATAGGAGTGTGATTCCCAGCCAAACACCATCTACGAAAGTACCATTATTTAGTGTAAACTTCTCTCTCATATTATGAATGCATGCATCAACAGCAAGATTTTTTAAAGTTAGTCATCACTCCATCAATTTTAACATTTTTACCTTTCCATTACTTTGCAGGATACTGGTTCTGGTTCGCCAGAGCCGTTCTCTGCTGACAATGTCACGTGTCACGTCTACCTCAGCCTCTACAAAACTTCTCTGTTCCAGTGCACCTGGTGCCACCTCATCATCCACCTTGATCATAGTTCTCTTCTTAGCCAGACGCTTAGCTTTAATGGCTGCAATCTTCTCAAGGGGCATAGCCTCGGGTAGTGAGGAACGTCTGGGTAACAGATTCCATTATCTATATAGTTAAACTATTTACTGTATTTTTTTATTCTTTCAAACTGTTTGTTTCCCTAGACATATCCATTAAGTTGCATATCACTCCAGTAAAAAGTCTTCATTTTCCCTTGGATTCAGCAGGGGAAATCAGAGATTAAATGAATCTAAACATGTACGAATACTGCGAAAATGTTAAACATATTATGTAATTTTAAATTTATTGAATAAAATTGTGTTATATTTAAACTTATTGGTTGTGTCACATTTTATACATTATATTTGTAACATCTAACTTACGAGATTTGTTGTAAAACTGAAGTTTCCCTGGTTGCATCGATCTTGTGTATCCAGTTCAACTTGGCCTGTTGAACTACCTCTTCCTAAAATACAATTTGTTTATTTTGACATTTCAAAGAGTCCTTCAAAAGAAAACTTTAAAGCAAACAAAAATCATTCAAGGGTTTACAAAACTAAAACTGATTTCATAATTTTAAAAAATTTTCACAAAAACTTTTAAATATCCATATTCTCTCCAAGCCTTGAGAATCCATTTGAATTTTAAGAACAAAACATCAACCATGATCATAATTAATAATGATCATAGATTGATAATAAAGAATATATCATATACAGAAGAAATCTTTCAGAATTTACAAACCTCAAGACGGGGCTTTTTCTTGTCTGCTTCTCTGCTGTCTTCTGCTCCTCTCTTCACTGCAAAATTTTGATTCATTCAATTTAAAAGATTAGAAATCAGATATCAGTACAACTACAAGATTTTCTACTCTTTATGGAAGAATATTAAGTCACAAAATCTGGACTTTTGTCCATAGTTGATTGACAAATATAGGTGTTGAAAGGTTTTTTTTCAATTCTTTATATATTCTAATATGGACCTACCCTGTGGGGGCCTCTGGAGAGGAATTTCCAGAGGAGCACTTTTGTCAATGCTGGCAGAGGTTGAAGTTTCACCATTAAGGTAACTGAGCAAATCCTTTCTGTCAGGTCGGCGTACCACAGGCACCTCTGCAGCCTAAAATGAATTATCAAACCACCTTGAGATAATCAGTTGATAGACACAAATATAACCTATCTATCTTTTAAATTTAGTAAACTCCCTTGTATTCATACCATTAGCCATCAATTTTTGCAACAGTAAGTTCATTTCATGAAGTAGAAATAAAATCTTTACATGCAAGTTGCTTCTAAAATATCTTATTTTAACAGTTGACTGGTAACACCTCTTTTGTGCATGATGTTAAGTATTCCTACATTTAGTCTTACCTGGTAAATTAATATTTATCAGACAAGGACTTAAAGTAAAATAAAATATTAGAAAACTTACAGCAGCCTCTCTGACATACTGTGGATGCTGTAGGTGGACATTTCTCAATAGGAAAAGTATGCAGTGTAGTGTGTAGTATTCTTTGACGATTCCATCTTTGCCAGTACTAAATAAAATTAATAAATAGTTATCACTAGCATTTGCCACACAGCACTTTTTTAAAACAAAATATTGTTTATCCATATTGCATAGATCTACTCTTATTACACCAGATTCAAATGGAAAATTTGACAACTTAAACCACAATTGTTAGAAAATGTCAGCTTTCTTCCTTCAGAACAAGCTGCCATCTTTGATGATATAAAATGATATATAGTTGAGAACGACCCTTTTAATACAGTAAGCTCTTCTTCGTGACTGTGAATTAAAAATTACACGTGATGCTACTCCAACAAAGTAAGACAGACATCGTGAAAGTCGAAAAAAATGGCCGGACATTCAGACCGACAAGGACTGCGACTAAGCCGGACCGAACAAGATTTTGCCGCACCAAACATTAATGTGAATTTTTGAAGTAAACATAACTTCCTGCTATTAATGTGAATTTTTGAAGTAAACATAACTTCCTGCTATTAGTATCCAGGTATGCGCAGCTGTTTTCATGGTTATCTCATGCAATTGACGTTTTTGCTAGGCCCAGTACTTCATAGACGCCATTTTTACAAACTTTCTGTACTCAATAATTGCCGGACTGTCGGTCCGGACCAGATTTTAAAATAAGCAGTCCGAGTCAAAGTCATGTCTGTCGGACCAGCAAATTTCGCAATGTCTGGTAAGAGGTATAGCACATAGAGATACTTTTGGAACATTACGCCGCATCGACAGTCAGCAAAATAACGTCCGATAAAAAAGGGCTGACCGGTCCACTCTCATGTTATAGGAGTAATGTGATGCATAATGTACTATGAATATTATTAGCTAACATAACGTTTCAAGATGGCAATTCTCTATCATTCACTGTTAACTATATACCATATGCATTGTTTATAGCTATCCGATATGGTCTTTGTCCCCCACCCCCACCCCTACATTTCCATTGATTAGCAAACGCGTTAAAAGTATGCATAACTAGCAGTTGCTGCAGTGTTAGTTTTGTATCGTGAAAATCGCTTAGGCCTTTGCCGTTTTCGATTATGCGGTTTGACTGGTTAGACCTAGTTGTTCGTTTATTATAAGACGGACCTGGTGATTTTATATTGTTTTAGACGAGCCTTGGCAAAGCCATCACAGGCCTGTATAAAAAAACCGTAAGTCCGTCAAGATTTATACTTAAAATAATGACTTTAACCATCGAAAACGGACCTGCTAACCAGTGCATTACGGCGCATTTACAGATGGATCAATCGAGTCAGAAATATACATATACTCACCCCCACACTACATAGTTAGTCTTAACGTTACTTGGCCATGCTAGTTCACCAAATATAACTTGATCGTCCTTCTCTATGATCTCCTTCTTGTTGGTATTGTATTGCCGAACTAAGCTCAGCACATCCGCCATGGTGGACTAAGCGGAAATGGCGTGCAAGCCTGTAAACAGAAGTAAAAGAAAACATCAAAAATATTCACTGTTTCTCGTTACTGAGTATCATTTTATTGATTTGATCACCAAAAATGATTATAATTAAACGTGATTCAGGAAATAGCATAAATATCGATAATTATCAATTAAAAAATTCAAAGTGTTTTTTCCTATACAGTAGCTTTACAAAGTCAAAATGGCTGCGCCCATGACGGTAGTGGAAGCGTCAGACACGGAAGTTGCAGCAAAACTGTGCGAGTTTGTTGTACAAACAGCTAACAAAGCAATCGAGGAACGTGGACAATTTACTGTAGGATTTTCTGGTACGTTAAATTTAACAGGGCGATAAAGGAATTTATCTCTGGTCCAAATACAGTGAAATGTTTTCTAAGAATAGAAGAGTTACTTCCCTTCGCGTATCTAAAGAAGGAGTTATTTCCCTTGTACTACAAAAATTAGAATTTATATATTTCCCGATTAGATGATTTTTTTAAGTTGTAATATTTCAATGCATTAGTTGCCTGACATGATATATAGTACTTAAATGATTTGATTTCCTTTGTATATGTGACATAAAATCATCAGTAAACTGCATGCTCTTAATTTTGCATGTACAATGTATAAAACATTAAGGTAAAGTCTACCACCAAAAATGTAAATAAAAAAATAAATGTTATAGACAAAAGATAATGTTTATTAAACCAATCAAGGTTCCGCACGGGGCATTTGCATACAAGACATTTATGATTACATAAAGTAGACATCATACAGGACAACTTTTAAAGTGAAAACGCACTTATGATATTTAAGGTATAAATATTTGCCTAAGGGTACCCTCAGAACAAACAGGCAATCAAAACAAACTTCATCATGCTATTTTGAAAGTTAGTTGTTTTTTTAAAATTCATTAGAAAACTGAAATTTGAAAAAAAATCTGTAGAAAATAGTAGGATTTCTGAAATATCTATGCAAGTAAATAATTGTAGTTGTTACCTGACTCTATGTAAATAAAGTAATTTTGACTATTTTCATGTCAAATTGCCTGAAAACCATTGTAAACATACAAATCCAAAGAAATAGTTCGACTGTTTAAACTTTTGTGGGCGCTTAATTGTTGACGTCATAATTAATTGTTGATGGCATAATATAAAGACAGATGCGTCTGACCCAAATATCCTTTTGACAAAGGTCTTCTCACTAGAAACTTTAATTTTAAGTTTAAGAATGCGTTTCAGGTATCAAAACTGTTGTTTCATGCCTTTAAGTTATCAGTCATTAGTCAAAACTCTTTTCCCGAGGTGTTGGGACCAACCAGATGATCTGTTTCCTCAGGCCATTAGCAAACAGTTTTGTGCAATAAACAACCATTTTGTCTAATACAAATGGCCATTTCAAAACAAAAAAGGGGGATAACTCAAAAATATTGTAATAGGGCAAGATTAGTATGCCCCCAGCCGGATTTGAACCAGTGACCCCGGACTTACTGACCTGCCTCTCTACTGACTTAGCTAGAGGGAAATTCCTCTAGCACCAAGCTATTTCTATCACTATTTACATTATTTACAATTAAAACTTGATACATTATAAATTGATTTCAAGTGAGGTCACTCAAAACATTAAAAGTAACCATGAAATTGAAACTCTGTTGGCCTGAAGTGTAACTGCATAACTAGGGCATAAAAGTACTGGTATTGTAATATTTTAATTAATTCTTAACATGGTAATTGGTAACTTTTGGTGTTAAATAACATAATTAAGCTCTAATATGTCATTTTTGAGGAACAATACCATTTGTGCATGGCTTTTTTGTTACTCAGTAATGACATATATATTGAACAGCAGTATATAAATGGAACCAACTTAATTTGAAATTGGTTATATTGAACTATTGGTTGATTGGAAATTTATTATTATTCCTGTTCACACATATCAATTGTTTTTCTTCTTGGTTATATGTTGTAATCTGGATAATTTTCCATTCCCTGAGGACTTCAATGTACCTGAGTTCCACTGTATTTCTGCATTGTAATAGATCAAAATATCCTATTAATGTAAAGGATCAAAGACGTTTACTGTTGAAATGAATAAATTCCTTATTTTTTTTTAACAGGTGGGAGTTTGGCCAAGTTTTTATGTAATGGGTTGCCAGGAAAAGAAACTGATTGGTCTAAATGGAGGATATTTTTCTGTGATGAGCGACATGTACCATTTACTGACCCAGAATGTACCTATCAGATCTACCTGACTGGCCTGGTCAAGAAAGTTGGCATGGACGAAAATAACATATTTCCCATCAATCCAGATATCACTGGTAAATATCAATATTTACTTACATGAAACAAAAATGTTTACTTACATGAAACAAAAATGTTTATTGTCGTTGTACATGTATGCAACTAATCCTCCAACTTGTTTGAGACCATCTATTATTTTTAATAACATTTTTCAACAAGATGGTTAATCAGAAAACTTGTAAACTAAAACATTTTTCCTGTTATTTTAAATGATATTATAGGACATCAAAATTTGCAATAATGCAGGCTTCATTAAATGACAGGGGACATAACTCAGTGACATTTTCTTATTCACATGCTTAAACAACATTTTCCTTATTTTATTCAGGGCTACTGTGACAGGACAATAACAAAGTTCTGTAAACAATGTGTTTCTATGTAAGACCTGTGATTTTGATGTAATACTTCTGTACATTGTAGTTGAGGATGCAGCAGAGGACTATCTGAGGAAGATCCGAACGGTGTTTCCAGGTGATGGAATTCCAAGGTTTGACATGCTGTTATTAGGGATGGGACCTGATGGTCACACGTGTTCCCTGTTCCCTGGACACGCCTTACTTCAGGTATGTGAATGTTGAAGATGAAGTATAATAATAATTTCTTTCTGCAGATTTTTTTTTTTAATGTAATGACAATTTAAAGGGACAATTCAGTCTAAGAGAACATTAAAATATCGGAAAACCCCTGTTCTAATGGAAATTAGATGAGTCGGTTTTACTGTGATATGCCAGAAAAGCCCATGGTGGTGAAATGTTCAAACTCGCTCGCTATCCGCCATTACACATTGTGGTCGAACATCTTATATGCCGAACCCTTTCCCTTGCTCGTAGAGTAATGCAACTTTTGTCTAGAACTGCTCAAATCGCTCTGACAGTAGTGTGTTTACCTTATTAGGTGAATTATCTTGCCTCAAAATTATTTCATCACCTCCTTAGTGGTTATGTAGTTCATTTGTTTAACGTTCGTGACTTTGGCTCGGGTATGAGTATGAGTACATATTGTACCTGCTTAATCGTATTGATCAATGATTTGTAATTACAACGGTATCAATTAAAATACTAAACATTGATGTGGAATTTGTCAATATTTTGTGTTATATATTTCATAAGAAATGTAGAACAATACATTGATGCCATAGTTTGCTTCTTGGTTATGAAAAAGAATTAACCTGAGTGAATTGACAATTTAACAAGGAACACATTTTATATATTAGTAATGAGTATTGAAATGAATTTTTCACTTGGTATTTTGAACATTCATAATTTGATCTAGTATAAAAAAAACCGATGATGATGTCTTGTTTAATTGCTTTCCAGGAAACTTCTAAGATAATAGCTGCTATAAAGGATTCCCCTAAACCACCCCCCTGTCGTGTCACCATGACCTACCCTATCATCAATAACTGTGCCTGTGCTGTGTTCGCCTCCTGTGGAGGGGGAAAGGCTGAAATGGTTCAGGTTTGTTCTCTGGAATATTCACATTTTCTGTTCCGCCCTTACTTGTTGTGGAAATATCATGAACGCTGGAATTGTAAAATGAGGTGTTATCTCCAATCTGACGAAGTCAGTTATGTCTCTCAAGCTTAATTGTCTCCTAGAGGTGAAACTACAAGAGGTTGATTTAATTAAACAGTAATACCATAACTGTATTCTGGTTTGTTTCAGAATTTTTTCACTTGGTAAATCCATGCATGCAGTGAACAATAAGTTTCACAGTTGTCCTCTTGTTGTATACGATATCATAATTATTTCTGTTATTTGCACAAAATAGAAACTAACTGCTTTACATAATACAGTCTTGAGTATGAATAGCAGATATTTCATATCATCTAAGTTCACAGTCTTGAGTATGAATAGCAGATATTTCATATCATCTAAGTTCACAGTCTTGAGTATGAATAGCAGATATTTCATATTATCTAAGTTCAACAGAACATTGGAATATGTTGTATTGATTCATTATAATTATCAATTTAATTTCTGTTTAACAGAAAGTGTTGGAGGGAGACCAACAGGATCCCCTCCCTGCAGCCCGTGTACGACCGACTGATGGTAAGGTGATCTGGTACTTAGATCAGGCAGCAGCAGCCAATCTCAAGGCACCATGACTACAGGGCCATCTACAAAGTTCCACAACTCTGTGTAACAAGCTCTGATTATAGCGAACTGATATGCATGTAGACATTCTAACAAACTCTGACTACTGTTATAATCCCATCATAGACTAACAAACAGCAAAGTGTGACTACTCGGTCAAGGCGAATAGGACAACAAAGTCCTACAACTTTGTCAGCCCGGTAGGTTCAAGTTTATATGTATTCAAACATGTTAGGATTGCTCATGATTATTATACAAATTGTACCTTGAATTGTGAAGGATACATGTATTTGTCTCTATGACATATAAAAATGTTAAATGTGTAAAATTGTCTCTTATTTATCCAACACCTTAGTTACAAACTAAGTAAAAATCAGAAATTGGGCTACAGTTTTGGTTATTCTGCCATCAGCATGATTCAACTGATCAAATATAGTCTACATAACTCTTTTATTCAGTCCATTCAATCTCCTGTTATGTTTTGATTTTAAAAAGGCATTTCAATTTGGTTTGGTGTAAGGTGGTTGTATGATGCTTTCTTTTAAATATTTGTATCATTTGATACTAAATCGCACATTAAATTTGTATGAATCGGAATGATATTAAGGTATCGCTAACATAATTCATTTGGAGATGGTTGAAAATAATATTAGGTTGATATTTCTAGAAATCATTTATAAACAGAGGAGTATTATTTATTGAAGTATAAGATTTTATATATATATATAGGTACCGGGGTATGTGTTTAACCAGGAGTAGAAATAGTGAAAAATTAGGTGTACCACTTATTTCTGTGTAAACATGGACAAAAGAGAGGTTCTGAACATAGTAAACTTTGTATATCTGAGTAGTTACTGTATTTTTTTCGTTTATCCCATCAGAAGGTTTCATTGGTAGCTTTCAAAATAAGAATGGATTTGAGGTGTGTAGGTACTTTGTATATTATATGTCATCAATTGCTAAATCAATATTTTCTTTATAATTGTTATTGAACTTATTGCATTTGCTGAAGTTGATGAATTAAGTGAAGTGAATTTGAGTGTGTGAGCCTTTATCATCATTGATGTGTATAATTTATTCCAGGTAATTATAAGGCTATACATCAAGAACGTCGGATTATTTATACTATGCCATTCCGAATATTAAATATGTTTTGACTTACTTGTGAGAGTCAAATTTTTTTTATTGTTAATGATATCGATCAATATTGCTATAAACCAATTTTATTCAATAAAACAAGTATTATAAGTGATACATTGTTTAACAATTATGAAACTTGTACATTTTTTTGTAAACTTAATGTACAATGATCAACACATTATTGGCTGTATCAAGGCTATCTTGCATGGTTTTATTAAGCACATTTTATACAGCACTAAAACATAGTATGATTATATAGATGTAATCAACTGTCACATCTGTTAATGTTTCTTTTAAAACAAGTGCTAAAATGTTTTAAACGTTTTGATGCTATTTATTTTATGTTTATAATAAAAGTCTGGCCTAAATGACAATGTCTTAATTATTTTTTTTCCTTTTGAGAGACACGTCTATTCTGTATTTGCATACCACAGTGTTGTTTACCCTACATATGTAGGTATTGATTATGACATCATGTTTTTGTAATGCCATAATTTTCAGAGAAAACAACATGAATTTCAGGTACATGTAATGATAATTACTAAGTCACCAGGAAAATAAGTTAGTCTACAGTAACTGGTAGGTATAAATACTCGAATGAATGATCAAGTTCCTGCTTGCTTTGGGTAAACGAGGTTTGAAAGTATTTCAATTAAAGTTAATGCAGCTGTATTTTTATGTCTAAATGAATAACAAAATGCATCATATTTTTACAAATCAACAAATTTTATTTACTCCTGGAATTAAATATTCCATAAAGATCAACTCTACATAAACAATTGATTTACAACTTAAATAATTACAGATTGTGTGTTCATTTAATAATTACACATTTTCACATTACAATGATACCATTAATGAAGTTATAGATCGGTTTTGTGAATTCATGTCTTGGCATATTCGTACATAAATCAATTAAAACAGCACGAGTTTCAATGCATGGTCCCAAGACCAGACACCAGTCTATGAATGTTGATTTTGTCATCAGATATTGATGAGTCATATAAATCGTGTATGCCTGTATAGTCTTGAGAGTAGACTGCATGGCCACCAGACCCTACATTGAAGTTTTTGTCTAAGACTTACTCGCTAACTTCTTCACTAGATTATCTCCCTCTAGTTTCAAATTAGTCATGTAGTAAAGACAAAAATAATTAAACAAATTTTTAAAGATTTTCTTTTTTAATATTCTATAGACCAGAGGTCTTGAGGACCATAACTCCAGTCACATTTCAACATGACATGAAACTTCTGAAAAATATTGTCTAACCTACCAGTACAACAGCATAATAACTTGGCCGATTTAATAATATACTCTCATGTTATGATAGTAACACAGGGACTTGGTATGTCCCTTTATGACCCAGAATAATGTACATGTGTACACACTTCAACCAAGCACTATTAGCACATTTAACATACACTTACATATATCACTCATTAGTAGTTATCTTTCTATATCAGTATTAGAGATATCTATAAATATTTCAATCAATTAATTATCTCTGAACATCAACATTCGATCACTGAACAATAACACTTCATTGATGAACTTTTATACTCAATCACTAATAAACTTAACACTTGATCACTGAACACTAAATGCTCAACCACTGAACATACCTATGGATCACTTGTTATAATGAACAAAATAACACTTATTCACTGAACACTACAAATACCGAGTATATATAAATGTTCAATCTTTTAACATAACAACACTCAATCACTGAAAATACAACTTGATCACTGAACATTAAAACTCTCTGAACAAGTTATCAATTTATACTATTAAATAAATATGATTAGTAAGATTTTTACAAAACAATAGTTTTCTCTTCGCAAAATTAAGTAGAGAAAGACAAGAAAAAGAGTAAAGGATTAATAGAAAAGTACTTTTAAATGAACCATTTGAAGCCAAAAATACCAACAATGTACTACACATTTATGCCTTAAGCATGTATATAGCTAGTGCAAAAGGCAGTTAACTTAAGCTTAAGCTACACATGATATACACACTGTAATATGATTCTTCAACTAAAAGCATTTATTGCATTGTTACAGTATAATATACCCTATTTCACAAATTGTACCTGATATTACTATCTTTCTAAGCTAAATACCTGGATTAACATTGATTACATTTTGTTTATTATTGCTACATGTAACATTACTTGATGCAAATTAAATATATGTAATGCTCTCAACTCAATAAAATACATACATGTATATTAAAATGTAAAAGTAAATCAAATAGATGAAATTAAATATCGATTTAGGCACATTTCTAGGACTTTCTGCTTAATGGATACTCTTATGTAGTCTTTAAGGCACTACAGTGACCCAACCTTTTACGTTAAACACACACACACATTTTGAACTTATTAAATAACTTTATTATTAAAGCAAGTTTCACATCTTAATGAAAACAGGAACATCCATTCTTCTAAATAAGTTCAAATGTGTTTGTCATGGATGGAAGTCTGAAGATGCCACAGCTTGACTCTCCTTGACTGTCAACATTATATACATGTATTGTTAAAAATTACTAACCATTTTTGAGGAATGGAACACAATAAATTCATTTTGATACTGACTGTAGCCAACGTCCGCCAGCTTGTCCCCTTATTGAAGCTCTAACAAATACTTTATGAGTGGAAACCTTTTGGTGCACTGGTAATAATAGAAATCAAATGAAAAATAGGAATAACAAGTACAACTTTTAACTGCTGGTAAACACAAGAAATAAAATAAATGATGAATAAGTGAAAAATCAATTACTCTTATTACTGACAGCAAACTACCAGGGTATACTGATTGCATTGCTAAAATATATGGATTAAAAGCACATGTATGTCTAAAACACGTCATGGGCTGAATGATGGGAGCAATGATCAATGTCCCTTCTACGCCGACACCATTCTAGCACTTCAAAGTTTAAAGGATAATTTAACACTTTATTCCTTATAATTATGACTAAAAGATATATTCAATTAATCAAAACATGAAGAAAATGATACTGATTCAAAATAATACACAATTCAACAACATGCATTTTCAGATTCCCATCAAACCCATGTTTTTCATGAAGCAGATAATGTATTAACATGTATATATGCTATCATTGTTATAATATGGTGCATGCACATGTACATGAACTGGTATTACTATGAATGATTATATTTGGTCTCTTTTTGATATTTCTTGAATCTTCTTGCATGTATGGCACATCCTATTTATTATTGTACATATTTGGAAGTCAAGTCATTTAATGTCTGGACAAAATGGTAAATTAAACAGCAATTTCAAATTCATCTAAAAAATCTTAACAGGAGTAACAAACTTAGTAAAACAATGATAATCATAATTAAATACCAAAGTAAAAATTTGAGGTATTAACTTTGAAAGAGGCAGTTTATTAAATGTAATATCTATATATGTACATTTAATAGTTAAAGGACCTTAAAACAGAACATCACAACAATCAGCTGCACAGTGCCCAGATTCCTGAAATAATCCACTTTCCTAAAGAATTGGGTAGTAATATTACGGATAAAAATCTTACAAATTCCACCAGTAAAACAACTATGTAATACATTTACATTTTCTTTTTATTTTAAATATATTAAAGGGACTTTCTTTCAATACAGTCAATCGATATGAAAAATTCATTTGTAATTTGTACAAGTAGAGGGTATAAATACTTGTACATTTTATACATAATATATGTATACTTTAAATGTATTCATTGGTCAAGTAAATAAATAAGTATCAACTCTTTTAACAAAAAAATCATGTGCATGGAAAATGCAAAAATAATCACAATATTTTGATAAGAATAAACAATTTTAAACTCTGTTCATCCATACATATCACACTAATTGCTGATCCACTCGAGCACCTGAGGAGTATAGTAAGAGATGAGAATATCTGCCCCGGCTCGCCTCATACTGGTCAGTACTTCCATCAATGTTGTCTTCAGGTCGAAGGCTCCAGCTTTAGCTCCGTGATACAGCATGGCATACTCCCCAGACACTTGGTATATAGCCAGAGGATGGGTGGGGTACTGAAACAGGGGAATTACCATGGTCTTATTATACTGAACATAGTGTATAAATGGGTATTTCAATACAGATGTTTCAGAATACCAAAATAATGTAGGAAAATGTGGTTTATAATACATGATTGTGACATCCCTAAAATCAGATCAGATATGGCTTCACAATTACCAGAAACTGGGACTAATCAATGCTAAAATGAACTTCATCAACATATTTTTAGTACCTCAATATCGACATACAGCTGTATTTCACAACTGCATGAATATTTCAATCCCTTGATCACTCCAACAGAAAGTTCAACATTAATCACCCAGTAAGTATAGGAGAAACACGGAAAACTGTCAAGATAACGGACAATGCGAGGCCCAAAGGGCCAAGCATTGTTCATTATCTTGACTAATCTACAGTTTGAGGTGTTTCTCCGACTTAAAACATGGTATACTCTGATGTACAGGGCTAACTATGGCTTATGTGTAACTAATCTACAGCTACAGGTTAGGCATTCAACCACCTTTGACACTTAACATTTCAAAAAAATTGTGTAATGTCTACTCTGGTCATGCATGAAATTTTCATGAAATTCCATACCATTGTTATTACCAGAGAAGTTTTTGTGAGTTTGAATTCCTTTACTTCTTCGTGGAGCAGCACAAGAGGCAAAATGACAGACAGTGCAGATCAGATCTTTATGAAGTCAAACTATCTAAAATGATTATCAAATTTCCATAAAGGAAGTATATCTTTGTGATTTGTTAATTTAACTGCTGTTTATGTCAGAAGTAGACAATTCACTTGGATATAACTTGTCGGAAGGTATGAAGGATTACCATGGAAACGTATTAATTTTGAATATACCCCTCTATGTTATGAAATTAAGTGAAAACTGCAAAGTGATAAAAAGAAACCAAAGATTAATTTTTCAAATTTGTTCATTAGGCTTTGTGTGATTCTTGGATAAGGAATCACACAATCAATCGCCGAAAGTATTCAATTCGGGAAACGTGGATTTATGTGTTGTGTATGTATTCAAGAAATGAAGTAATTCAAAAACAGTGAAATTTTTGGGACAAGAAAATTAATGAAAGCATTCAATTTTCAAAGAAAGAAAGTGCATGTTTCTACTAAAAATCAAAACATTATTTTAGGAATGTCTGTGCTGTCAAAATACATGTAGTAAAAAGTTTGGATTTTCAACACAAGGAGTATTTTAGGTAGTGGTTCACTTGATATGATTTAATTTAACATGTTTTAATTTAACATAAATTGTCTCAATAAAACCTAATTGAAGTTATACTACCATTACTTTTATGCCATAATACATATCCAAGCCTATGTTACCATTACCTTGACCCTTTGCATGTATTAAACCAGGTAAATGTTACAAATCTATGTGACAATTACCTCGACGTATTTACAGGTAACTAGGTCAATGCAACATGTCTGTGTTAAGACTACCTTGACCTATTTTCATGTAACCAGGTCACTGTTACAAGTCTGTGATACCATTACCTTCATCTATTTACATGTAACCAGGTCACTGTTTCAAGTCTGTGATACCATTACCTTGACCCATTTACATGTAACAAGGTCACTGTTACAAGTTTGTGATAACATTACCTTGACCTATTTACATGTAACCAGGTCAATGTTATAAGTCTGTGATAACAATACCTTGACCTATTTACATGTAACCAGGTCAATGTTATAAGTCTGTGATAACAATACCTTGACCTATTTACATGTAATCAGGTCAATGATACAAGTCTTTTTATCATTACCTTGAGCTATTTACATGTAACCAGGTCAATGTTACAAGTCTGTGTTACCATTACCTTGACCTATTTACATGTAACCAGGTAATGTTACAAGTCTGTGATACCATTACCTTGACCCATTTGCATGTAACCAGGTCACTGTTACAGGCTTGTGTTACGATTACCTTGACCTATTCACAGTTAACCAGGTCAATGTTACAAGTCTATGTTGCCATTTCATTGTTCTATTTACATGTAACCAGGTCAATGTTTCATGTCTGTGATATCATTGCCTTGACCTATTTACATGTAACCAGGTCAATGTTACAAGTCTGTGATACAAATACCTTGACCTATTTACATGTAACCAGGTCAATGTTACAAGTCTGTGTTACCATCACCTTGACCGGCGGGTATTAACATGTAACCAGGTCACTGTTACATGTTCAAGTCTGTGATATCATTACCTTGACCTATTTATATGTAACCAGGTCAAAGTTACTTGTCTGTGTTACCATTACCTTGACCTATATGCATGTAACCAGGTCACTGTTTCAAGTCTGTGATACCATTACCTTGACCCATTTACATGTAACAAGGTCACTGTTACAAGTTTGTGATAACATTACCTTGACCTATTTACATGTAACCAGGTCAATGTTATAAGTCTGTGATAACAATACCTTGACCTATTTACATGTAACCAGGTCAATGTTACAAGTCTGTGATAACATTACCTTGACCCATTTACATGTAACCAGTTAACTGTTACAAGTCAGTGTTATTATTACCTTGACTTATTTACATGTAACCAGGTCACTGTTACAAGTCTGTGTTACGATAACATTGACCTATTTATATGTACCTGGTAACCAGGTCACTGTTACAGGGTTGTGTTACGATTACCTTGACCTATTTACATGTAACCAGGTCAATGTTACAGGTCTGTGTTACCATTACATTGACCTATTTACATGTAACTGAGTTAATGTTACAAGTCTGTGCTATCATTACCTTGACCTATTTACATTGCGTGTAACTAGGTCAATGTCACAAGTCTGTGTTAATATTTGACTATTTTACATGCAATCGATTAATGTTACAAGTATGTGATACCATTACCTTGACCTATTTACATTGCATGTAACCAGGTCAATGTCATGAGTCTATGTTAATATTTGACCATTTTTTAAGTAACCAGGTTAATGTTACAAGTCTGTGATACCATTACCTTGACGTAATTACATTATGTGTATCCTTAACAATGTCACGAGTCTTTGTTAATATTTGACCATTTTACATGTAACCAGGTCAATGATACAAGTCTTTTTTATCATTACCTTAAGCTATTTACATTGCATGTAACCAGCTTATGTAAATGTCAATGTCATGAGTCTGTGTTAATATTTGACCATTTTACATGTAACCAGGTTAATGGTACAAGTCTGTGTTACCTTTATCCTGACCTAACATGTTACCATTCCAATTCAGCATTACCTCCCTCTGACAAATGTATATACATATATAGGTGATTACCTTTGCCTTGACCATCCTGACCACATCTAAGTAGGCTAAACCAGGTTTGACCATCAACATGTCAGCACCTTCAGCAACATCACGATCCTAATGTATACAGAAATATCAATATTCATGCATTATATTGATAATAATAGCCATTTAAAAGAAATGTGGTGTACAGGAACCTAGACCTACATTATCTATATATCTATAGCTAGTTGTTTTAAATACTAACACAATCTATATCTCGCAAAAGAGATCCCACTTACAGTTAATGTAGACCAGTAGATATTAGCTTTACCAGGTAATTTGTATTCATTATTTATCAGGGTCAAAAAATATCAAAATTTCGATTTTACATTCAGTACTTAGAAAATTTGATTTTTATATAAATCCAATTCTTTTTTAATAGTAACTGCATGTAGTACAGTATTTAAACAGTCATCTTTATCAAATAAATGATCCTAAATTAAAATTTGTGATCAAATAAATAGTAGAGATCAAATTGAAGGGGACAATTTCAACATTTAGATTTCAGTTGTCTTTTTTGATACATGTATTACAGTCATTTTAAACATGTTCCTTACCACAGCTCGTTCAGCTAGTCCCACAGATCCTGGAGGCAGTTGATAACATTTCCTGTCTCCAAATGATGGAGCAGACTTTGCAGCGTCTCTATAATATAATCAATTATATATATATTTAACACTGATATTAATGCTGAACGAAACGTAAAAAAAAAATAAAAACCACAATCACATTAAATTACTGTAAATCCACATTCTTTCTTGGCTATTAAATTTCCTAATATCCTTGTATAAACAAATTTGCGAAGATAATTATTTGTGGATTTAACAATTGAATGAATGATTTCTAACTATGTAGATGTTGTAGATACATAAACTAATTCGCAAAAATAAACTTTTGTGAATTTACTTGGATCAGGAATTTGCAAAAGTAAATTAGACGTAAAAGAAAGTTGGTTTACAGTAAACTTTTTTAGTTAAACAAAATAGAGTTCCAGCACTGTTGTGTATAAAACCATGTTGTCTACTGATTGTTCAATTTTCAAAGTCAAAATACAGTGTCGGTATATAATGTAATTGAATAAACTTTCAGTGCACACACATACATTCTGGTTTGCTCAATGAACTTTTAAAAAAATACAATTATATTAGTTTTAACTCATAGTGTATGTGAGACATAAATTAATGCCCAATCCAATACACATGTATACTACATATAAACACTGGACGGCATGACACCCCCCCCCCTCCTCCACCTCGATTAAATTTTGCAATTTTACAATAAACAAGGATTACCTGAAAGGTCCATAGAAAGAGGAGGCAAACTTGGCACTGTAACTGAGGACGGACACTCTGTTACCCAAGCCTTCCTTGTGAAGGAGCTCCTTTATGGCTCCAACTCTGCCGTCCATCATATCTGATGGGGCAATGATTTGGCATCCTGTGAAACAACAATTGATTGCATATCAATACATGGATTAATTGTTTTACAATAAGATATGTTGAAATTTTATCAACATCTTCTACAATATCTTGATACACTATCAAAGATGAATGAAGTCCTATCATCTAAGTTTTCCTAACATTAAATTCATGAAGGCAGTTGTCATTTAACTTCAACAAATTTTATCACACAGAACAACATATTTATAACAAACTTCTTGGGACCAACAAAATTGCTTCGCTATAAGCACAGTTTTTTATACACAAATTAAAAAAATCATATAGGAACCTTAATGGAGAATGAAAAGTTCTGCGTCATGAAATTGTTGAAAGCGTGTTTGTTATATATGTGTTTTACTGTATACAGTGAATTTTAAGTCAAGCAGTCTTTTACTGATCAACAACAAATATATGTGATAATTATTATTTCCTTCATAAAAGATATAATGTTAGTACACCCTTTTATAGGGTATGTTTTAACAGTGACCAGCAAAAGATTTATCAGATGAAATAGTCTAAACTCTGTCCGTACACACCTGCTTTAGCGTAGGCTAGTGATATCTCAGCTAGTCTCTTGATGCTAGCATCGTTATCCAGACTTCCATCCTCCCTCATCACACCTGTAACCGGAACAATTTTATAATTTGATAAGTAACACTGTACAACTTTGTTTACAGCTTTACTCATTTCCTATTATAGCAAAGTGATTAACGTCAAATAATTTGGAACTTTTCTTCCATATATGTTTGAATGTAAGACAATTAATTAAATCTTTATCTATAAGAATCCCCTCAACAGAAAAGGAAATAATAGTATTTATACACAGATCAAACTGTGCTAAAATTAGCCATTTTGGACCCTTGGAAAGTGATCTTATTGAGAAGGTGGTCTTTATACAAAGGTGATTGGCAACTGTACACGTTGCAAAAACAACTTACAAGTTTTATCAATAATATGTTGCCACAAATTCATAAACTAGTTTGACTTCACAGAATGAGTATAATTTGACTTCCAGACCTCTTTCGTTAATAATCATGATACAATAGATACCATGTGCATGCTTTATACCTACCACAATGGCCATGACATGTGTATGGACACAGACACACATCACAAGCTATGAGAAGTTCAGGGAAAGCCTTCCTCAGCATACGAGTGGCCACGATAGCGGGTGTACTCTGGGAATCAGCAGCTGTACCAACATTGTCCTGTAATGTTACCAAACATAGTATAGATTATAATATAATACATGTATCAATCAATAATCAACCTCAACTTACGATTCCAATTATGCAATCCTAGCAGTCATTGCATATAATTATAAAGTGAAAAATATGTATATCAAATTAATTTACAGATATTTTTAAACAGTCAAAATGCAATATACTAACAAAAAAATTCTCAATTGTATTCTATATTCCTCTTTATCTAATGATTCAAAGTTCATCATTACCAAAGAATTCGCTGCAAATGATATTTTTACATGCCTTTTTGATTTTGCCTGGTACACCAAATATCAAGACAGTTTTCAATCCATTTTTGACCATGGGTTCCAATGCCTCCTGAAGACGGTTGACTCCATACCGCGCCTGGCCTGGCATACTGGTGATCTCCTGAACATCGTCATCTTCATCTCTACAACCACAAATAATAAATATATTAAAGATGCTCCACCGCTGACGAATGCTATTTTTTCACTATCAAAAACAGGAGGAGACGATCAAGTATTTTTCTTAAGTTACAAAAAGTTCCTTACTTTACACCATTACCACCAACAAAAAAGTTTGAGCTTCTAATTTTACATAAAGTTAAAAATATGAAAAAGAATTAAATGCATCCCGAAAAAAATCTGTGGCACTATATCCTATATGAAATGAAGTACTGATTGCACATGCACCAATGGGAAAATAAATTATTTTATGTCATTTTTTCTGTTAATTAGACATATATATATACATGATTAAACACCAATTATTGTTCAAATGATGTATATCATTTATGCTCTGTCGGCGGTGGAGCATCTTTAACCCTACCTCAATCTCTTCTATTATAAATATGAGTTCACATATTGATCAAGATATCAAATACAAAATCATGAAAACTGTTGCATAAAAATATTCTTGTTGATGCCATACCAGCATGATACTTTACTCATTGACTGTGTACGTGTGTTGTGCCAGTATCAATTAATTAAAAACTAAAAGATCTAAATGTTTTAGATCCACTTAACCACAAGAAGTCCTCTTAGTCTTTAGGGGTCATAACCATGGGCTTATTGACAGTATTGAATATTCATTTGATAGGCCTTTCTGATCACTGGTTCACAACTGTCGGAGGCTGTTCTACTTTAAGCATTACAGGTTTTTTTTTACCAATCTCGCATTTAGATTTAGGAAACATTTGATCAGTGTGTATATAAAAAATTGCACATGACTATTGTATAACTGTACATGTATTGATTTTTCTTTCTTCATTACATGTACAGTATACGAGAAATCAATGAACATTTTATCAAGCCAGAAGCAAAGATTATTGTTATTATTTACTATTTGCAAAAGCTTCCGCAAATTTTGTATTATTTGATGATCAAAATACCTGCTAGGTATATACTTAACATTACCGTATTATTGACTTTACTTGTGAGATAATGATCGACTGCCACTATAAAGTAATATATATCTTCCAGCAATGATTTAATTCTGACAACCCTGCAGGCTATACAAATAAACTGCTGGCATACAATATAAAATGTTGAAGCAAAAACATCACTAGGTATACTAACACAAGTACCTGTTCACCGGTATAAAACTCATTTCCCAAATCTATTTTTAGTTCAGTATTAAAATGAATCATGACAAAGCAGAGCTCAAAGCTGCTACAACCAGTTTAATATCAGATTCCATGTACATTAAGTTATGTACATGCTCCAATACATTTTAGAATCTTTATTGGAAAAGTCATTAAAGCATGTAACATGACAGTGATACATCAGACAAGTCTAAATTGGGATCATGGATAGGTGTAATACTGTAATACGTGGGTCTAATTCATTGGTTGTTTGCAGGATATCCGGGCAAGAAAAAATTCATGTTATTATAAATAACATCTGAAGCGTGGTATTAATGAAACTTGTACTTCCCATGAAATATCATCCTTCTGAAAAATGAAATAGCACAGGTAGCTAGATAATCGTGATCATTCCTACTACCTGTGTACGTACGTGACTTATAATCTTGAGATCTAGAGCATACATGCCATAATTAAGCTGATATAATATTGCCTAAGGATACACAACTATGAAAAATATTATGACATCATTATCAAAATCTCCTATCACTATGAGAGTCTCTCGAGACTTTCACTTTGAATTCATACTTATAAATCGATGTATCTTTATTATGCTATAATATGTTTTGGAAAAAAACAGAAGATCAAATACAGTTGAATCAGAGTACCAGGTAAATTTGACAAGAGTTAAAATACTATGAAAATAGCTCTGGTATGTCATAAGTGTACGCGTCTGTAGTGTATGCGTCCATATTTTTCATGATAATTCATTGTGAGAAAATTCTAGGACCTTGAAAATGAAACATTTACATTGAGATAATTTAACAAAAACTTTGAAACAAAGTCGTGTCAACTATATCATGCATATTGATCGATATACAAAACGATGATAGAATATCCCAAATATATTTAATGTAGAGAGTATGTGTACAGTTAAATGTAAGTGACGATGATGTATACGACTCATTTCGATAGACATACTGACAGGTTAATGTGCCGTTTATCACTTATATATTTACTATACCTACATTAAATGATCCGGAATGTAAGATTACTGGTTAATATGATAATTTAATGACAAATCATTTGCGTCTGGTTCTGTGGTATTTTACCTGGGGGCAGACCGACACTCAAATCAAATTAGACGACGTCATCAGTGCTTCTCACAGCCATAGACGCACATAAAGAAATACGTGAATATTAATTTTTCACCTGTAAACTATTACACTAATGGACAACAAGTGTCAACAACTCAGTAATGATACAAAAAACATTTACGTTTTACGTAGTGATATATCTAGAAAATAACAATTTTCAAATGACAAAACAGGATGCATACAATACTTAATTAAGCTGTAATTTAAGACTAAACTGGTTGTCTTATAACACTGAAATTTGTATAATAACATTGTATATATATATCTATGGAACATCCAGTGGTCTTCTCCAATAAGAAATTTAGTTATATTTATTGTACTTTTGTCTGGACTATACTGTACCAATATCATCTTAACATATACTGAAAGAAGTATCATAAATTAAATAGTCTAGCTACCTGACAGACTCAGAAAGCTGAACATAACCCTCCTGTGACCCTCCTGTGATCTTACTAAATTGTTCTTATCAGAACAACACTACACATTGTCAAAAGAATAATATTTATGCCTGATTTTTCATTTCTAGGCATCTTCATATATACATATCTGACAAATAGACATTATATGTATAGTACTCCAGCTGTATTTAAATAGTTTATAATCCTCCAATATCTTTTATGACTACTTATCGTCAGTACTAGTTGGACACCCCAGTGTATCTCTCTTGTATGGACACCCCAATATATCTCTCTTGTATGGACACCCCAGTATATCTCTCTTGTATGGACACCCCAGTATATCTCTCTTGTATGGACACCCCAGTGTATCTCTCTCCTGTATGGACACCCCAGTGTATCTCTCTTGTATGGACACCCCAGTATATATCTCTTGTATCGACACCCCAGTATATCTCTCTTATATGGACACCCCGGTATATCTCTCTTGTATATACACCCCAATGTATCTCTCTCCTGTATGGACACCCCAGTGTATCTCTCTCCTGTATGGACACCCCAGTGTATCTCTCTCTGTATGGACACCCCAGTGTATCTCTCTCCTGTATGGACACCCCAGTGTATCTCTCTTGTATGGACACCCCAGTGTATCTCTCTCCTAGTGTATGGACACCCCAGTGTATCTCTCTTGTATGGACACCCCAGTGTATCTCTCTCCTAGTGTTTATATGGACACTCCGGTGTATCTCTCTCCTTGTGTATATATGGACACTCCAGTGTATCTCTCGCCTGTATAGACACCCCAGTGTATCTCTCTAGTATGAACACCCCAGTACATATCTCTCTCTGTATAGACACCCCAGTGTATCTCTCTTGTATGGACACCCCAGTATATCTCTCTCCTGTATGGACACCCCAGTATGGACACCCCAGTATATCTCTCTCCTGTATGGACACCCCAGTGTATCTCTCTTGTATGGACATACCAGTATATATCACTCCTGTATGGACACCCCAGTATATCCCTCCTGTATGGACACCCCAGTGTATCCCTCCTGTATGGACAACCCATGGCCAGTATATATATATATATATACCCCTCCTGTATAGACACCCGTCACCCCATGGCATGTATCTCTCCTGTATGGCTACCACAGTAGTATACCTATCCTGTATATATTCCTATCTGATATATGTTGAATATAATTTATTAGGCCAACTCCTCCTTAGCAAAGCACATGTTCCGGTACATGTTGATAAAGATGTACATGTATATAAATTTCATAATACTTCACATGGTGTATTTCAAATTATCATTGAGTCTAGCTCTTTCAGAGAACTCGGAAATCTTCTGAAATCGAGCCTTACATAATTTTCAACTGACAAGTGACATAAACTTGTAAACACAATTTATAAAAAAGTTAGGTTCATTTATTCTCTAAAAAAACAGACCTTAAGGTTGGGTACACATCTTCTTAATACTTTAGACTACTCACTTGCTACAGTATATTACATTAAGAAGTACGACACTGGCAAACAGAAGTTGTCAACAGACTCATATCACTTGACTTAGGCATACGCAGAAGCTGGCCGGACACGATTTGACCTACAAAATGTTTCGTGTGTTTCTCTTGTTATTGTAGTAATACAATTAAAATAAAGTCAACTTACGTAACAAAGATAGGGTAGATAAGATTTTCCGCACTAATGCTTGTATTAGCTGTCTGCCATGACCGTAAAACCGGGTGATGATATCCGCTGTGGAGAACCGTGTGGTTAGCCATGTTTCCTCAACAAGCTTATAACCTTTCAGTTTGAACTTTGCACCATGACCTTGTGTGTTGACGGGACACGTGGTTCCGGTAACGGAAAGAGCCGGAGATGTGCGATCGCCATATATGCCATATAAGGCAAATCCGCCGTATAGTAAATATTTTCAGATATTTAGTAATCTATATCTCTGATATTTTTTTCAAAATTCCACAACGAGGATTAGGCACAAGTTTTCACAACTTTTAAAGCCTTTTCCTCACAAATAATTATTTGCAGATACATGCATGGATGGAGAACCAAGGATTTATAAGTGTAAATACCAATATTAAATATAATTTAATGTAATTCATAATCATAGAGAGAGGGGCAAACATGTTTTCTAAAACGTTCAAGCACGTAATGTTCAAGCCTTTGACTTTAAAGCAAGTTTATAAACGTTGTGTAATTTCATTTACTTTACATTGGTGTTTTCGTTTGACTCGATAAGACAAGTAATTTGTTGAGAAAAACGGTTTTTATTTTCCCGGTTCATAAGCGTCCTCGCGTGGTGTTTAGTAGTGTATAAAAGAGACAGACACGAATCCTTCTCACTTATAAATCCTTGAGTAAATATTTTCAGATATTTATAGTAATCTATATCTCTGATATTTTTTTTTCAAAATTCCACAACGAGGATTAGGCACAAGTTTTTCACAACTTTTAAAGCCTTTTCCTCACAAATAATTATTTGCAGAATACATGCATGGATGGAGAACCAAGGATTTATAAGTGAGAAGGATTCGTGACTGTTTCTTTACATTACTAAACACCACGCGAGACGCCTATTGAACCGGGAATAAAAACCGTTTTTTCTTAACAAATACTTGTCTTATCGAGTCAAACGAAACACCATTGTAAAGTTTATTAAATTTCACGACGTATATTACTTGCTTTAAAGACGGAATATTTAGAGGAAATGTCATTCAAATTTTCGTTAAAAATAATCGACAGCTCATGAAATGACGGCCCCCGCATCAGAAAGTAAGACGGAAACCCTCGCACCCGCAAGCTACATCAAAGGCTGCGCCGGCGGATATCAACCGAAAATCAGTCGTCGCCCCAACGTCACGGTCAGTGCACAAACACAAAAGCGCCAGCCTTGGACTTCCCCAAAAACCAGTGTGACTTATCCTTCTCATAACGTCCTTGGAGAACCGAGAAGTGGAAAATGTAAATACCAATATTAAATATAATTTAATGTAATTCATAATCATAGAGAGAGGGGCAAACATGTTTTCTAAAACGTTCAAGCACGTAATGTTCAAGCCTTTGATAATGGAAATTCAATACACACGAACTGCAAAATGTAGACTAAAAATGTCCATCAAGGGATTATACTATTTCAAAAAATGCTTCTTAAAAGATTAATTTATTTATATGTCTTTGTAAGACAATCAATTCATTATCATGTTGAGTTACACAACAATGTGCCGATGGTGTGAAGCCGGTATGTTCAGATCGCGCTGGGTTGTATAATGGTAAGACGACACTCACTCACAATTATCATTTCTAAATGCAGGTAACATTACCGTGTTAAGAACACTTAAAAATCATCAAGATACCAAATCGTAATATTTATTCTCGGGGGGGGGGGGGGGGGGGGGGGGGGACCCCCGGACTCCACAAAAACCAAATTCTAGCGCCTACGGCGCTCGCAAATTCAACAAAATGCATCGTAAAACTCATCTCCGTCATTCTAAATCGTAATATTTTTCCAGGGGATACCCAGGAGCCCCAAAACTCGCACGCTAATTTGCGTATTCATTAATATCCTGTTAGCGACGCCACTGTCTATAGATGTTTACAAGGATTATATGTAATGGTATATGAAAAAAAGTATACCGGGTATTTCCTGTGCATGCGGGGCGCGCGAGGGGGGACGGTGTTATGAAATATTGAGGACCTTTGCCCCCCCCCCCCCCCCCTTATTTTACTTTCATCTTCCTACGCCACTGACAGGTAACAAAGTGTCAACGTCGTTTTGTCTCATTTTTGTATGAATTGAAGAGTTATACGTGCCGTCACGTTATCGCACGCGTAACAGTGTATACATGTACTTCTTGTAGAACTTTATAGGCACGAAAAATCCAGCACTACAATCTGCTGGTCACGGAACAGTGAATTACAATTACCAATATACATTTAATGCTGCAACATGTATCGTGTACTGTGAGTAATGATCTACATACATATGGATTTTCATCAGTCATAAGATGAAAGTGTTTGAAATATAATTTTAAGGTGTTAAAATATTGTATGATCTACAAGTCAGCCCATGCCAGTCACAGCTCACCATAGACCAGTAGTACGATCAGAGAAAATAGCTTCACTCTCTCAAATATCTCAGGGCTGTTGGAGTTGTTTCCCTGCTATTATAAAACTGACAAAAAAGGTTATTACTCCCCTTTTAATATGAATATACATACAGTGTATATATATATATATATATTTGTAAAATACCTACATCTATACTTAAAATTAAAGAATCTAATTAGTCGTAATTTTCTTCTTTTGTCGACGTTTGACATTATGAGTTTCTGAAGAAGTTATATATTTCGTCAACGTATCGGATACACCAGAACAAAGTTATATAATTATACACCAAGATAAGAAATATTTCACTACCAGGAAATGAATGTGTTACACCCATAATTCATTATGTACATGTATAATCTATATGAAATATACGGTAGTGAAGATTTTTTTTTAAAATACAGTTATAGTTTAACGATGGAATTAGATGTAATTAGGCGATAAGGCGATATTTAAAACAAAAGGTATGTGTGCCTGCAGGGCGATGTCACTGTTCCCTGGTCTTTAAATCCTTACATTTGGGAATTGGAAATGAATCGTTTTCCTTCCTTCTTTCCTTCCTTCCGTTCTTCCTTCATTCCTTCATTCATTCATTCCGAAGAATTACATGAACAGATTAGAATACAAAAAATAACAGGTGCGATGTACATGTATATACTAACAAAACAATAATAGGTACAAGGTACTAGTAAAATAACATATTTTTAAGGAAAGGGAGAACACTAGATAAAAATTTTTTTGTTTGATTAATTAACGTCCTATTAGCCGTCAGTGTACGTCGTATAAGTAATGCACACGCACTGTTTTGGGAGACTGCGTTATATTCGTGCCTGTGTCTTCTTGTTTAGTGGAACTCTTGCCCTTTTTCTCACTGAAGCATGCTGCCAAAGCCACCAAAATGCAAGCAACACACTTTTTAAAAGAGATATTAAAGGCCCACTACCTTTCCGGAGAAAAATTTAAAGGTTTCTTAAAAACATCAATAACAAAGTAAAATATATGTCGATGGCTTACGATGAGGTTACAACACCAAAAATATGCAAGATTTCCTGTCTAATGTACGATAACAGTGGAGATTCATTTCGCTGTTTTATCGTCTGGCGCAGTGATAGTCAACTACCGCGCGGCATTTAGGACGACGGCGGGAAACATAAAACGACCCGCGTTATGAAAATTAACATTTTATTTATTCTAATTAAATAGTTCTGAAGGCGATGATAAGTTTGCTAGTAAACGTATAGTTAATAACTTCTGCGACTCTACAAAATTATTGATCTCGTTTTACATTCCTATTTCAAAAATTAAAAGCCGTTTCGGAAAGGTAGTGGCCCTTTAATACATGATACATGATATAGATATGTTTCATTATCTACTGTATAAGCACTAATTAAGTGTAAAGTTCCAAATTTATGTACACATGTAAATACAGACATCCAATTAATGAATGAATGTTCTTTATCAAAATAATAATAAAAAAAACATGTTTAGACTTATGGAACCTTGCAGACTGCACAGGTCCGCGATTCGGTATTCTAAAGCCTGAGTGGTATATAGTGGGAGATATCTTACGGTTTCGTAGAAAAAATACAATGTCTATTATGGTCTTGTAAAAATACTTATTTGCTCCAAAATGAATTTTGAATGGTGTCAAGTCCAGTTCTACATTATTATTTACGCCACGCCCCTTCGATTGGACGTGTGTCCCTTTGCCCTATATTAGCCTGCATATAACTGTACATGTGGTTAGTCTACATGTAGGTATGTGTATTCCCAAGTCTGGGGAGGAGAATAACAAATATATGTAGATAGAAATTATATTTCAACTTGTACTAGATGTGCTAATTAAGGCCAAATCATCAATGTATATACTGACACATCAATGTCACCACCTTGGCTCACACCAGTTCACATTTAAAATTACATTTTTTATTCATGTTTGTCAGGCCGTCTTTGACCTTTTTTTCATCGGAATGGGGTAATTTTCAAAAGATCAATTGAATTGTGCGTACCTAGATATAGGTTCAAAGCAAATATCAATACATATGAGTCAACAATCTGTGTCAATTACTATATTCTCAGATCAAACAGAAAGCATTGCTTTCAGTTCAATTTAATTGAAAATATTAATTTGAAATCAAAGTCGCCATAAGGCGCCTCCTTTATACCATTTTAATTATATGACATTAGGGTACCATTAGTGTATCTTACTTAAATGCAATATATAACTACTTTCAGTACACTAACACATTTAGTTTTATGTACAGTGATTATTTTCATAAAAATCGAATGCCCTTACACAATTTTAATGAGAAATGAAATGATCATAATTAATTTCGGAGCATTCAAAATTGTACACATTACAACAGAATTGCTGGATTTAGGTATGTTTTTTGAATTGCGAGACTTGGATAAAATTCTAGAACAGCAAAATTTGCATATGATATAATGAAAAAATAGGTAAATAAAATTATGAATTTTATAGTTCATTTTAATAATAGAGATTTTAGACTTGTCGGGCTTGTCTGAAATAAACATAATTATAATTTATATGTTATTGTACTGAAGTGTGTGCTAATTGGAATCAATACACATGGAAATATATAACAGCTACATATAATACGTAGCTAGATAGACAGCCATGATGTACACTGGATCTAGGGCATCTGCCCCAAGGAGCTCACACTCGTTATTTTATTTACTACATTTTGTAGCTATATTGTATAGCCATCCAGTCATTTCGTAGTTTATCGCGTACAGTAGTATGCGAAAGTATATCACAAGTTTTATTTATATTCTGATCACGTGTTTTGTGACCTCGGTTCTGGTTGATTTCACAGGGGTTTTCCCGCGGCCATCTACATACAGGTAACTCTTCGATTATAATTTGTTGACAACCCGCTACACAAATTCCCAGGGTAGACCGGATTTATCATCAGGATGCCGATACGTGGGGGAAGGCGAGGTCGCCGAGTAATGGACGAGGAACAACCCCTACCGGAGGAGGTGGAGATGGAGGAGAGTTTGAGGAGAGAATTAGAAAGCGTAAGTAAACAGCGTTACTATAACCAGCATTGTAATCCCTAGTTGCAACAAACGCCGTGGTGTGGCCCCGCCTACACCAGGTGCATACTTGTTATATATAAGAGACACCCCTTACACCCACTTATTGGTGTCAAGTCGGGAGTCAATTGGATCTGTATGAAGTCTGCAGAATAAAATCGAACCTTAAAGTCGTTCATAAGGCGCTATTATCTCCCATGATCTGTCAGTGGATGACTGAATTGTCAGCTTTAAAAATAGAATCCTGTTGAATCTCTAAATATAGAACATATTACATGTCTATGCTGTGGCAATTTCATTTCAGTTGTGTGTTATTCATGACAAGATAACCATTAAAGATAACAACAGGTACAAATCCAGGTTTAAATAGTAATTGTTTATTATCTAAACATTCGAGTGTTTGCTACTCTTGAAGCTGACTATACATGTAGGTTCTCTACATACCATCCGAAATAGCTACATGTACATGAATGTAAACTGATGACTCAAATTCAATCTCGACAAAAACACGTCTCTTTATCACCTATGCATTGTATCTCCTAGATAAATGAAAACAAAGGCTGAAGTATCCCACATGTAGTACAATATGGATGATGAAGATGCATCAATTATAAGTCATTTGCATGCATGCACTGTCATGAAATCTCATATAAATTGCTACATAATTGAACATATAGAATTGTAATATTTAAAAACTTTGATCCTTAGAAATGTTGAAATATGACTGCCTTTATTAGGTTTTAAATGTACAGTATTAATTTGTTAACTGTACATTATAGAATAATCTAGATATGGTATTTAAAAAAATATATTTAACTGGTCGAAACAGTGAACTGGTTAATTACAAGTTGTACATGATATCAATAATTAATTATGACACATTCCTGTGTTAGTTTGTTGTATTTATTTACTGTATCACTTGAACAACAATTACGGCATATGACAACTATACATGCATGGCTAGCCAATACACCGGTCATTTTAAACACTTTGATTTAAGTTTAATACTTAAAAGTTAGAAGACTTAAAGGTTTATAATCCGGTCACAACAAGGCAAAGGAAATAATACTTATATGAATGTACATGTAAGTACAGTGGTTTAAATGGTCACTCTGCACATCACACACATATTTCAATTAGTCCATATATATTTACCGCGGGTAATATCAGTCTTCATTTTTAATTTGTTGTTATTATACAAATGTAGATATCCCTAATGTGCTATATACACAATTTGTATGTTTTAGTAACTTAGTACCCTATATATAGGAACACAGGTGACAAAGCAAAACAATTCATAATTTCATAACCATGCTTATCTTTTTTATTAATTTCACTTTACCTGAATAACAAGACAATGTCACAAACATTTTCGATTGATGATTAATTTGATATACATGCATCTAAACATGTATGTTATAGACAAAGTTCTGATTGATACTTGATGTATGTTGTACTTTTTATATATAAATGACCCACCATATCCATTTTTTCCCTAAATGACCTTACATGTATAGTCCAGTCCATGTTGTAATTTCCGTCCTAGCTATATATTAATTTGGGCGGGGTTCCGAAGTTGAGGTAGGTTTTGGTTATATCAAACTTACATCTGACATAAGGATAGACTCGCAATCTAGGTGATTTAGTCAGTTTTCTGAGTTTCTTTCTACCATAAGTTACCAAATGAGGATATATGGAGAGAGAACATTGAACCATGACGACTGGACTTAGCATTATAAAAGGTTACAGACCAATGTCCTCTAGCTGAGATATTTTTGTGTGATGTAAATGGTTGTTGATTGGTATCAGAGGACAGGATTTCTTACCTACACATAGTCCCACACAGCCCTATTGTTTAGAGGAGAAATAACTGTAGTAAATGTCTGAGGTATTTCACATGATACTAAACCACTAGTTCCTATATAGTTGTGATGGTAAACAGAACATGGTCATAGGGACCAATCATTAGCTTTTACCTATAGCTTTATCAATATTATATATATGTACATGGCGCTAAGGTTTTGTAGAACATAGTACCTTTCATTTATTTAGAACTCCAAAAACTTCAATATTTTGAAATTTGATATTTGACAAACAATTGCAAATTTTTTTTTTATAACAAAATGCTGCAGTACATGTATAAAGCTGAAGAATTATTTAACACTACTCAAAAGCTTTTCCGACAAACCTATAGTTCTCCTATTTGGCTGATCTTTTGGAAAGTGTACCGATAGGAATCTTTACTATATACTGGTATATATATAGTCTTCGTACATAACAAAACATCTCTGTTCTGAGTCATGATCAAAGGAATGTTTTAGCACTGTGTTACCATGTAGTCCTTGATTGATCCAGGTCAAGCATATATAAACACATGAACCATGCCCAGGTAATACACATCCATGAATGTAAATATCATAGATATAAAACAATGGTCATGTTTTACATCATCACAATTAGTATGCCACGTTACCTGTTGTATTCTGGTATGTTGGTGGTTAAATCTAATTGTTTTACATTGCATTGGAGATGCCCATCTTGTTTGTGGTTGCATTTTGCACCAAAAAAAGTTTAATTTAATTACTATAACTAGTCATCCTATTCAAAGCGGTTTAAGATGTTAATTAATATCCGTAAAGCAAAAAATGATGTACTGTATTAAAATATAAAAACAGAAAGAAAGAAAAAGAGCTACTAAAACCACGATACAATATATTTCAAACAATAGCAGTGTTGGTTTTCACCTTGGTAATGTATAAAAATCAAGAAAGTTATATATACAATAAATGTATTTGCTATTGTTTGAAATAGATTACTGGTATATCGTGGTTTTTTGTTTTGTATCTGTTGATGAATCAAATTCTTTTTTGTTTTTTTACATGTCTGGTGCTGTCTACAGAAATTCAAGCCATTGTTTGAACAGGTAAGCTTTTCATACTCATACGGTAGTAACTTGTATAAAGTTTGCACCAGTGTAATTTTGGCAAGTACTTTTTAGGTCTGAAAATGCTGAAAAAAATACTTCTAACATTGCAATTTATGCATAAATAATTTGGGTAAAAAATGATAAATACACATTTAATTATATGATTAAACCACTATAATCACAGTGCTGGAGAACAGAATACATCCACCAGTAGATCTTGAGAATTGACAATTTTTTGAAGGTGAAAAAAAACGAAATTTCTTTATCAATGTAATTTTAACACCCCCAACTTTAACCTTAATTTTTAGCCAAAAGAAGTGCAAATATTACCCAAGTGCTTTATGTCATCCGGAGTCTAAGCTACATATCTGTTTTTGTGAACAAAATATTTGCTTCCCCTTTCACATTTCAAAGGCAAGGGACTGATGACATCACCTTGCATACTCCTTTGAATATTTAAGACATTTATCAGATTGCTATGAACATTATCTAAGGATGATTCAGGCGTATCAATACTGTACACATGAAGTATAATTTCATTTTTATTGGGGAATTCATACTTCAAAGCCTCTATAATATGAAAGTATATTTATTATGAGAACCTGTACTTTGGGTATATTTTGATATATGTTTTCCCCTTCATTTGAATTAGATTGACTGAGATATAATAAACTCTATATATCAGGTGATTTGTTTTTTAATTTGTTTTTATTAACATTTCTATAAATAGCTATAGCTTATCACACAAAACAACAGTTTATAATAGATTAAGTATATTGTGTGTGTCACATGAAGATATATATGTTATATGATTATTAGCTATTACCAATATAAGTGCATTTATATGTAGATCAACAGCTTAAAGTATATACTAGCTGTTGACCATTTTCACTGTCCATGTATAAATATTATTCACACTTTTAGCCAGTTTGTCACCAGGAGCTTGACACATAAATTTTTGACAGGCCTTCATGGTTTGAGATTGATCATGTTTCCTATATGATATAAGCATATGATTATTTTACATATAGTAGTCCCAAACTGACCACTGTCCACTCCTGAAAACGAGCTATATCTAGCCTTTAAAATTCCTCTATCTATGCACTGAAGTTAGCCCCAGGATTCAATTAATTTGTACATACCTTGGTATTCTGCCAATTGCATATTTCAGAATTATCTGCCCTTGTACATGTAAATACATGTACTATTATATTCTAGCTTTTTTCCTGACATATGAAACTCATGTCTTTTTATCTTAAAAAAATAGAGAAAAAACAACATTTGTCAATGGTGGAGCATCTTTAACATATTGTTAAATATCAAAAAGTGTTTAAACAATTTATGAGAAGGACCGGGTGATTCTTAATAATTTCACAATCGCTATAGAGAGAAAGATCAAATGGTAGTTTCATCAATTAAAAATAGGAACAGATGAATTAGTATTTTTCTTTTTCTTTTTTATATTTTTATTTTTATTTCTATTTTTAAAGTTATTACTTTACACCATTACCATCATTGAAAAGTTTGAGGTTCTTATTTTACTTCAATATGAAAGTATTTAAAATAATAATTGCATCTCAAAAAAAATTCATGACACTATTGCCTATTTTGAATGAGGTACTGATTGCACAGACACCAAAAGCAAAACAAATTATTTTTTGTGTATTTGTGTGTTAATTAGACGTATATACATTTGTATATATATATATACATAATCAAACTATCAATTATTGTCCAAATGATTAATATTATTTATGCTCTGCCGGTGATGGAGTATCTTTTAGAATAAATCTGCTTACATATTAGTTCATATGTCCACTGCATTATGGAGGAAATAGGCTGGTCAGGAATTTGATAGATATCATGTGGTAAGAAGGAAGTGACTTTAGTTGTCATTCTATAAACTCCAATACACATGCTTGTGTGCATCTTGATATTAGAAATTCATACACTCATTCATATATATAGAACATATTATATGTATAGGAAGTAATGATTCACACAATATAACTTTAAACTCCAGTTTATTAGTGTTACATGTCAACAATATAATATAACATGTTACTCAAAAAAAAAATGAAAGAAATATTTTGCAAATTAGTATCTCATTCAAATTTTAAAGCAACTAATTGAAAGTATTGCCAAATTTCACATATAATTTTACAACAGCATCAAAAATTTATGAGCTGTGTACCAATAAATGTACAATTTGTAGGTAATTCATTGCATCTAAACTTTGTTTGAAGTACATAGGGAACTTACATTGAATACTGATAGGTTTGAAGCGAAAATGTATAGGTCAAATTATTCTTTTATGACCTAGATATCATTCATGATGATTCATGATTTACAACTCATTTATACTATTATAACTTAAATATTAATAATCATAATCTAGAAATAATGGATAACAACTTCATGGGTTCACATGAAATGTATGTAAAATACCATTTTTAGGTCATCTGACCCATAGTCATCATGTTTCGTACGTCGTTGTGCACTGTGCACTGTCTGCCGTGCGTAAACTTTTCATATTTTGAACTGAAATTAAGCTGACATGGTCCCGACAATGTGTTGTTACATTTCTGGTTGATCCCAAATCAAAGATGGCTATCTTGACACCATATCTAATTAATTTCTTATATGACTATTGCCAAGTTAGATGACCGTTAAGGCCCTTGGGCCTCTTGTTGTTTCACATCATCAGTAGAATTGGAGGGGTGCTTATATATTATGGGGAGGGGCCTTGATTATGTTGAATATGGTACAGTATAATACCTGTGATACATTGGCTATGTAAAGATGTTACATGTAATTGGATATATCAGTACAGTTGTGTCTGTCCTTGATCTTGGCTACATTTAAATGTAAAACTTTGCGTAGCTGACATGTACATTATAAACACTGTTAGTTAAGTGTTTATATATCATTTACAGTATGATGCAGTATGTGTGGGTTCATTATAGACACCAAAAGCAAACACAAATTATTTTTTGTGTATTTTGTGTGTTAATTAGACGTATATACATTTGTATATATATATATACATAATCAAACTATCAATTATTGTCCAAATGATTAATATTATTTATGCTCTGCCTGTGATGGAGTATCTTTTAGAAAAAATCTGCTTGCATGGTAGTTCATATGTCCACTGCATTATGGAGGAAATAGGCTGGTCAGGAATTTGATAGATATCATGTGGTAAGAAGGAAGTGACTTTAGTTGTCATTCTATAAACTCCAATACACATGCTTGTGTGCATCTTGATATTAGAAATTCATACACTCATTCATATATATAGAACATATTATATTTATAGGAAGTAATGATTCACGCAATATTTAAGCAATAAACTGTTACCAGATTGGACATACAGTTGATATGAAGCCCATCCGGAAGGAAGATAAATAGAATGGCGCCCGTTAGGGCGCCATGAATATTTATCTTTCGGACGGATGGGCTTCATATCAACTGTAAGTCCAATCTGGTAACAGTTTATTACTTATATTTCCATTATGATTATCAAAATCCAACACTATACATGTATATCCTTTGAATTTTCCCGCTTGCGCTAGTGTTGACGTCACCAAGTTTAATAAACGGAACAGCCATATCATCAGCTTCTGAATATAGTTCAACACAAAACGGTTTGAAACAAGCGAACAAATGAAAATTATGCGATGATATTTTTAAATACATGCTTTTTTGTAAACATAATAATACTATTAGATTTCATAGACCACACAACATTAAAATCACTTTTTAAATTATTTGACCGTTATGTATAGGCGTAAGTATATATTGTATACACTATCCGTGACGCGGCGGAAACGTTAAATATTCATACGCTTGACCAGATTGGAGTTCATAGCGTGATATTGCCCATCTGGTTTAACATAGATCAAACGGGAAACTGAAAGTAGAATGGAAATATAACTTTAAACTCCAGTTTATTAGTGTTACATGTCAACAATATAATATAACATGTTACTCAAAAAAAAGGAAAGAAATATTTTGCAAATTAGTATCTCATTCAAATTTTAAAGCAACCAATTATTGCCAAATTTCACATAGAATTTTACAACAGCATCAAAAATTTATGAGCTGTGTACCAATAAATGTACAATTTGTAGGTAATTCATTGCATCTAAACTTTGTTTGAAGTACATAGGGAACTTACATTGAATACTGATAGGTTTGAAGCGAAAATGTATAGGTCAAATTATTCTATTATGACCTAGATATAATTCATGATGATTTATGTTTTACAACACATTTATACTAATAACTTTAATACTCATAATCATAATCTAGAAATAATGGATAACAACTTCATGGGTTCACATGAAATGTATGTAAAATACCATTTTTAGGTCATCTGACCCATAGTCATCATGTTTCGTACGTCGTTGTGCACTGTGCACTGTCTGCCGTGCGTAAACTTTTCATATTTTGAACTGAAATTAAGCTGACATGGTCCCGACAATGTGTTGTTACATTTCTGGTTGATCCCAAATCAAAGATGGCTATCTTGACACCATATCTAATTAATTTCTTATATGACTATTGCCAAGTTAGATGACCGTTAAGGCCCTTGGGCCTCTTGTTGTTTCACATCATCAGTAGAATTGGAGGGGTGCTTATATATTATGGGGAGGGGCCTTGATTATGTTGAATATGGTACAGTATAATACCTGTGATACATTGGCTATGTAAAGATGTTACATGTAATTGGATATATCAGTACAGTTGTGTCTGTCCTTGATCTTGGCTACATTTAAATGTAAAACTTTGCGTAGCTGACATGTACATTATAAACACTGTTAGTTAAGTGTTTATATATCATTTACAGTATGATGCAGTATGAGTGGGTTCCTTATAACTGTATACATGCATATACTTAAGTGGTGATTGCAGTTTGTAGGGATATGTAGAGTCCACTTGTGTTTGGTTTTCATTAAAAGTGTGAATGACCTTTTAACTACACTAATTGGCCTGAAACACTTTCTTAAGAATAGGACAATAATCCATTAGATATAGCCTTGCAACTGTTGTGACTTTTCTTTGCATTTATGAGCTTGAGTGTTTTTTAATCAGGGGGAGATAATCTTGTAAATATGATCATTGATAAAATATTTTATTGCTATGATCCATCAATGTGTCGATTGAGTGCCTGGATCACAATATAAAAAAAAAAAAAAAAAAACATCATGGAGAACTCAGAAAAGAAGACAAATACTATACAATTCTGGCCATGTTGTAATGACTTTATTTTAAGTTTTATTTTTTTGAATATGAATGGTTCTATTGAGATGGATGATATCTTTCAAATTATTTCGCTTAATCATAACGATTATATAATGTATTTTAAAATTTACCCTATAAAAGCAAGAAAGACAAATAGTTTGTGTTGTTGTTTCACATTTTACTGAATATACTTCACATATATATAACACAATAACTTCTTTGTGTAGCATGGCCGTGAAGGACTGCCCCTGAAAAACCTGAGGGATGAGCTGATAGATGAAGGCATTACAGAGAACATTCCTGATGAGAGAGTTCAGGAGTTGTTGATGAGGGCTGATGGGGATGGGGATGCTCACATCACATACAAAGAGTTCATGGCTATGGTATGGGTATTTAAGTTTTGTACGTTTAAGTATAATGCTTTATAGATAAAGAAGAGAAGCAGCATGAAACTGTTACACTTTAATTGTCAATAATTATTAATAGGTTATTCAGTTCATAAGTTGACATAAAAAATTGTACCTATTCTATCATGTTTTAGTGCAAAGACTTCTCTTCAAAAAGCTTAGAGTAATTTTAAAGTCCTATCAATTTTCAAGAGTTTATGTCATAATATTAAGTTTGAGACTAAATATTGTATCATAAATCATGGTTACAGATTTTATTGGCCTTAAGTGTGGACCAGTTAAGGTCACACTGTTCCATGGTTCACCTGAGCTTTTAAGATTTATTTTGGAGCAGTTAAATATTAAATATTCTTATCAAAGATGCTTAGATTTACACATTTAATATTTAATTGACCTTTGACCTGTTATTTTACAGATGACCCGCGACTTAACAAAACAGGAGAGATCAGCGTTCAGACGAGTTTTGAGAGATGCCATTGCCGACATCTTGCCTAAACACATGCGAGAGGACTTCATAGCTAATTACACATGTTGTCCACCACCTATCTTCATGATCACCATCAGTATTGTCGAGGTCAGTCTACGCCAGATTTATTAGATCTGTATAATTTCAAATTTATGAAGTGCCATGGAAAGAAGATATGCAAATTAGAGGACATCTGGCACAAACCTTGAAAAAAACTGTAATGTAGTATAACAAAAGTATTCATATATATGTATTCACAATAATTAGCTACTAGAGTATTTAAAAAAAATTGACACGAGGGGCGCTTATTACGAAACCAAAATGAAAGTTGTAGACAAAAAAAAATCATCATATTTGAACTATTTCCATATACTCATGGCACATCAATCTGCCACAGTAAACATAATATTTTCTCTTTCCTTGGAGACTCATTGTTACATGCAATAACATGAATTTTATTTAATATGGGATGAAATGTCAATTTTATCAGCATCACATGTAAAACTTCATTTAATCCATGGCATGGATAAACCTTCAGGAGAGGTTAGGGGCACCTATAGGGTGTAGGTGCTAATTATGACAAATACAATAACAAATTTTAACATTGTTAAAAGATCTATGAATAATACATACTGTGTTTTTCATACCATTACAAATTGACAATGTGCAAAAATATTACTCCTGCAAATCAATAGCAAAGAAAAAATTGTGAAATTTTATCCCAGTTTTTATCATTCAAACTGTTAAACATTTTGGATTGATATATCCTCTTCCTTTTCAGATTATAGTATTTGTTGTGTATGCCATGGAGTTGAAGGACAGCGGTACCCCTGTCACAGCTAATACTGGTGTCCCCACATACAGTCCCCTTATCTACGTCCCAACACGGAGATACGAGGCGTGGCGATTTGTCACATACATGTTTATACACCAAGGGTATGAATCTTACACCAACATTAATTTTTCACATTAAATCTGCCATTCTGATTGGCCTATTAATTTTTTTCATACTACCATGAAAAAAAATCCGAGAATGGTGCGAAATCCTGACATTATCGTGACAATTGAAAAATTGATGTTGCGTAATGATTTTGAAAAATAATCCATTCAAAAATCATTGGAATCAAATGTGTAATTAAGTTTTATTTTTCATTAGTTATGATATACTATATAACTTGTCTTAAGCGAACATCACAAGACCAGCATATTTGATCACTATAGCCAGGTTTCTGTATAACGCATGTAAAAAAAAAGTCATATAATTAATGTAAAATTGAAATACATAGAGATCAGGATAAGAAAAGGGTTTATATGTAAGTGTATATGATAGTTAATTATTCTGTAAATTTTTTATTTTCATGCGATAGTTTTCAATAGATAATCATCATAATTTTTTATAGATAAAGGATGAGAATAAAAAATGGGCAAGTGCTGTGTGGATTTTTAGATCTGTATTGTGTGTATACAGGTTTGAAATAATTTTATGTTCAGAACAAACAAACTGGATTCAATATATATATATGAGTGAATTATTTAAGCTCTTGTAAAATGTGATAAAATTTATTGCTTATTTTTGTTCTTAGGTACCTACATATAGTCTCCAACCTCATATTTCAACTTTTACTCGGTCTGCCTCTGGAAATGGTCAACAAGTTCTGGAGAATTCTTATCATTTATGTTTTGGGTGTCATTGCTGGTGAGTAACAAATTTCCAATGAAAACTATTCATTCTGTCATCAATGTTAGACCTTTTCTGAGGTAAACATTGTGTTAAATGAACCTGGTAGGATGGAAAATATTGACTTGCATGTCACCCTGTTAATATTTGATACTGCATTTCATTTCAACAAATTTTATTGCAAATAAAATGCAAATGGATTTGGCAACAGGCAAAGCCTATATTAGCCATCTCCAAACAAATCCGGTATAGTACAATTATCAACAAAATATTAGAACATTTGATACCACCAGTTGCAGGTCAGTGTAAGGTTCAAGATATGGAATGAATTTGAAAAAGCAAAACTTATTTGGTATCTGCATGGGAATAAGTATATATAGAGGAACTCAGCATTGAAGCATTGTGCTGAGGCAAAACAAATTATTGCATTTTTTCCGAAAATAAAAACTGTTAAATTCATGCAATTAAAGCACTAATCAACATCTTTTGCTGTTGTGATATGCCCACATTTATCCTTACTTTGAGGAGATATTCTGACATTGAGATGATGTGATATTTGTACAGGATCCTTAGCCCACTCTGTGACAGATCACGATGTTGCTTTAGCTGGAGCCAGTGGTGGATGTTATGCTTTGATTGGTGCACACATAGCCTCCGTTATAGTGGTAAGTTGGAATATTAACACTGAACTACAAAATTCACATGTGTCATAGCTCTTCTGATATAAAATAAGATTCAAGGGTACAGGTAAACCTGCTTTAGTGACCACCTGTTTATAACAATCAACTGTTTAATTAGAACGAATAAACGTACCCGTCCTACTTTACCTTTCGGCCGGGTACAAAATGGTGCCTACAGCAATTTGTACCAATGGAGCACTGCCTAAGAAAATCACTTGGGCACAATTTTCCATAATTTTGGATAGGTTTCCAATTATTTTATTCAAAAACATGTACATGCATTTGAAAAAAAATGTCCATGTGAATTTAATGTATTATAGGGTTCAGTTACATTACTTAGAAGGTAAGTGATATAAAACAAGTACATTAAAATGCATACAAACGTTTCAATAATGATTAGCATACAAACGTTTCAATAATGATTAGCAGTAATAGACACCAATTGCAGGTCTAAAGACGACCAATTACTGTCTAAATGTCTTTTGAGCTACAATATTGCAGTCAAATCTTTAATAAGACCATTTTCTGGAAGTCACTAATGACCATCTTCAACACAATGTGACTTCTGTATAAAGAACACTTGATTTTCTGGGTGTTCTGTTTCTTCTGGTGAAACATTATGTATATTGGGCAGCTGATAAAGGCAGAATAAGTTGAGGATTACCTTATATAGTCTTAGCCTGTAATCTCCCTTTCTATTGCTAATACATGTACCTGATGTTTCCGTACTATTAAATTAAAACACAACATAAATTCCAAAAATCACGTTTCTAATGAGTATGAATTTAGGGACTTGATTCTGCCTGTTTTCAGAGGATTTGCTTTGATTAAACAATAGTTAGTTAATGAATTTAATAATTTGCATGTGTGAATTTCATATGCTCAAAACAATTTTGATGAATAATGATTCATTTTTAAACATTTCTTTTTTCCTTACAATAATTCTTATAATTGTAAATTTTAATGTTTCTTTATGAACTTTAACTGAGTTTTATTATAAAAAATTGATTTTCCTACTGCTTTAATTTTCAGAACTGGAAGGAAATGAATTACAAGTGTTTTGAAGGCAATATTTGCCGATTTCTGTTAAGTGCCCCAGTGAGACTGACATTGCTGCTTACATTTTGTACGTAAAGACAACATGCATTACATAATATACTTGTTTCATTCATCATAGAAATTTAGTCAGTAGACAATTAAGAATATACTTTACAATAAAAATGGTATGTAGCATAATTATTTATTGGCAAGACCAATTACTTATGATATCATAGAAATCATTATAAATGTTGATAGTTATATATATATAATAATATAGTGTTAAAGATTTTATAGGGTGAAACTTGATGAAATACAAATCTCATTCAATTGATGTACAATGTATATCATATACATGTTATTTAATAGTACTGAATGTAGTTATAATTTTGATTGGTTCTGATGATCAAATAAAGGATATTACTTGATCAATCAGAATGTACCTGTAAGTGCCATCTGTAGTCATGTTTATGTAGAAGATTGTCTCCCTTTGGTCACCAATGACAGCAATGCTGGTTTATAACCTTATTGATTTAACAACCATCTAGGTGAGCCTCCATGCATTTTCAAGACATCATCACTTGTTTTAAAGTATAAAACAAAACCTGAAAATACTTGCAACAATGAATTTTATTCACTTTATATCATTTTTATTCTGTCATATCATTCAATAGATCAATTCACTTCTTACATAATTGTTCTCTTTAGCCATCCTTGACACTGGCAATGCCGTCTACAGGAGGTTTTTTGATGCTGGTACTACAACGAAGATCGGAATATCTGCACATATTGGGGGACTCCTTGCAGGTAGGATACAAAAAAGAAAAAAAAAAAACTCTAACACTTTATCTTGTATTTTCTTTTACTCTCTATTCTTCTAATGTAAAATACTCAAGCTTACTAGCTAAATTTCCCTACCTCAGCCTTATGTTTTTAAATATCATGTTTCTATTTTATCAGGTATTTAGCTAATAAATATACATGTGTATACATTTTTTATATATTTGTATTACATCTGTAGCATCTCCGAGTAAAGTAACTATTGATTAACATGACGAGTATAATCAATTGTAAAACAGCCATGCATATTTTTAACATAAATCTTCCAAGGATTATGTAAGAACACATTAGGCTCAGTCCAAATGTAATGCATATAACGGCAAATGTTTTTAATGTTGAATTATAATTTCAGGTCTTCTGCTCGGAATTCCCATCCTCAAAAACATAAAGGAGTTACCTTGGGAGAAGACTCTTGGCTGGGTAACCTTAGCTATATACCTTGTGTTTGTGTCGTTTGCCATGTTTTTCAATGGATTATATCCAGGCTACCCAGAAACAGACTGGACACCACTTTAGTGTGTCAGAGGGATGAAGGATATATAGGTATAATTATGGCAAACCATTGTTAATTAATTAATGACTTTGTTAAAATAACATTTTCTTATGGGTCCAGGAATGATAATTTTATTGTTTGCTTTTAAAATACTTTCATTGAAATGAGAGTTTTTACAATTGCTTGACAATTGCTCTTTATACAATGTGTAGTTGAAAAACATACTAACTGTCATACAGAAAGATTAAGGAAGAAATAATCATATCCATTGTCAGCATGAAGTATATGAAGGTAGCTAGTAGTGTTTCCATTTTAAAATTTTAAATGATTCAAGTCTGTCTGCCTCCCAAAAAAAATACTCAAAATTTAGTAAATCTTCTTGGTATGTCTGCAATGATGACTAACTAGATTTCATACTTTATAGTGCAGGGCATAGTTACATCATTACATATAGTACGTAGTACTGGACAATTCATATAATTTCTTTAATGGAATTGTTCACCCCATGGTTGTGAGACAGGGAAATCTCCTGAGATAATACTTTATGGAGGTTTTATTTGCCAAATGTTTTAATTGTTGCTAATTAGTCTGAGGTTTGCGACCCATTCTTTCACTCCTGGCTGACTATTTTCATAAAAACCTTATCCAGAGAGTTTTGACTGATTCTCTCACTCATTACTGACTATTTTTCATACAAACATTTTCCTGAGAGTTTCGACCGATTATCTCACTCATGACTGACTATTTTTCATATGTAAACCTTAGCCTGAGAGTTGCGACCGATTATCTCACTCATGACTGACTATTTTTCATATGTAAACCTTAGCCTGAGAGTTGTGACCAGTCTCTCACGTATGACTGATTATTTTTCATAAAACATTAACCTGAAAGTTTTGACCCATTTTCTCACTCATGACCGATTAATTTTCTCTTTCCTTGATTTGTCATATGAAATTTGCATTGTATAAACTAGATTTTGGTATTGTGGTTGCTATACATGTATATAAAAAAAGACCAGAAATATATAAACAAAAATATCTTGTATTATACCTTATGCCATCATTATACATATAGTCACAAGACCGATGTTTTCTTCCAAAGGGATTTTTTAAAAGCTGCACCCACAAAAGATAATAATCACTAACATATATAACATGTGATACAGTAACGATATATAAGAATCACATTGATCCATGTATTGCATGGCTCAAATATATGATGTGATCAGATTTATTCATATATCAAACTAACTGGTTTACATCATGATCTTATGGAAGACTAACTTGTCCATGTCAGGTAGAGAATAAAAACAACCCTTATTTGAGTTTTACTAATAGTGGTAAGAAGATTATCTTTTAAAATTCAGACGAACCAACAAATTGTGCAATACCTTTAACACTAGAGATCAATAATTGACTTTTAGTTAAATACTGCTTACTTTGTTATTTTGTTTATATAATTCTATGAGCTATTAATCTGAATCTCTATTAATGATGTGTAATACACTAAACCAATATGAAATCTTTCTAAATTGATTTTAATATGATGTTTATGTTATGTTTGTTTACATTCAACTAGACGGCAGAATCCCAGTCCACAATCACTGTCGAAAATGATAGGGTCATGAATACATATACAACTTTGATTTTCCATCCTCTATTTGAATTAAGACAAGAAAGATAATACTGTTTTGTAAAATAAAGTTTCAAAAATTGATATACATGTATATAATTTAGATTATGTACTGGAAAGTAATAAGCAGTCAGAAGGATTATACTTTATCTATATAATTGTTAAAATATTGTACACACGTTATGTCCAGAGGCTAATCTATTGTGGGTAAACTCTGAATAAGGAGAATGGAGTCTGTAATTTAGAGATGGTTCTCACATGTATTTATGCCCACTTACATTGTATACAACCCAAGAAGAGACAAAAATAAAATGTGTTTTGCGGATATCTAAAATTGAGAGCACATAGGAAACCATCGGCAATTTGTACATGTAGATTTTTTTTATCTTTTACAGTACATTTTGGGGATACGTGTACATAAATCAATTTGAAGGAACATTTAATCCACCGTTTGATATATATATATATTAATACTATATGAGAATTACTTTGGTGATTTTTCTAATTTATTTTTGTTTATGAGATATAGCACTAAATCTTTCGTGTTTGTTTAATTTGGGTTTTTTGTGGGGTTGGGATCTTATCAATATAGAAAATTTGTTTCATCAACCATTTTATGAAATAGTGTGTGTTTGAAACTATGAATTTTATGAATCGTTTAATTTGCCTTGTCAGTTATACATATGAGGATATTTTATTCATTGCTTCATACATCTTTTTGGCCAATGATTGATCTTGCTCTGCTCGTTGATACTGCACGTTCATTATATGTAACTACTGCTATTTGTGTATCTTTATAATAACCTCGCTATTATCTTCTACTATTGATCATTTTGAAATAAATCAAGAATTTTAATTTCAATATTCTACATTCAATCATAAAATATAACATTCTTGCCAAACATTATTGATGAAGCTTTTTCAGCCACAAGCCATACAATATAGTCAATGTACATGTATACATATATATTCATAACATATAATGACTTTATTATATGACAAAGGTCTAATGATGAAACATGATTGATGTACCAAATCAGATATTACATATCATAATGATTTTATTTCATATTTGTTGCATATGTGCCTTTGATATTGAATTTTCTAAACATTTATTCCATATATGCCACATGATTTATGCTAAATCGTTAGTGCAAGTGCCTGATTTTATTTCGTTTTTAAAATGAATACTACAACATTGTCTCAATTTTCACAGACGTGTACACGCCTTAATGATGATTATTTATCTGGATATTTCTACCATCTAAGTCATTTCTGTATCAACACCGGTAAAGTTACGTCATTATTTTTAAGAAGCTCTATTATTGTTTATTATGAAAATCTTTATTAATTTCATTACTAATTATGTATACGAACGCCATGCAAACGATTACAATTCGTTATGTAGATTGCTTGAATCCTTCCAGATATACCTTTGCCATTTATAACGGTTTACATACACGGATATAAAGCTTAGATATATATGCATTGTCCATTGTCTTAATTATTTAATGTTGTTTGTTTTCTGTTTTATTCTCGATGTGATTTTAATAAGCTGTTATCATCAGATATGTTAGAAAATAGCGTGGGTTCTCTGGTTGAAATACCAATTATTGGAATTTATATTAAAAGTCACAAGGAAGAATTCCTTTTCATAAGTTACTTTTTGCTCTTTTATCGATCTGCTTCAAATTCAGACCATTATAAACCTTATTTATGACATGAGGAAAAAAGTGTGGTTTTGAATCAGTTTGGTGATCTAGTCACAAAGTGTACCACATTGTGTTTGTTTTGATAGTCAACAACCAATAATTTCAATATGTTCTGGCATTGTATTGTTTTTGTAGAGGAGTTCGATACATTTCCTACTTGGACACTATCTCTTACTGTGTAACTGATGTCGTTTTCTAGGGTATCAAGGCCTTACTAACTTGTGTTATGTTTTATTTATCTGTTTTATCATCTCTGCAATATCTTTAATCACGTTAAAGAATATTTTTACATTTCTTTTATAATAAATGCTTCAATCACTTACCGACGTTTCATTGTTTTTGGTTTAGAGAAATTGGAATTTAATTATCAAGCTTTGCAGGACATTGTGTTGCTGCAAAACGTTTTGTTGGATGGTACTCGCGAATTAGCATAATAAATATTAAAATGTGTTATAAATATGAGTTACGGATATGTTCATTTATGTATCCTTTAGAATATACAGTGGAACTCGATTAAAACAAAGTCGAAGGGACCGAGATAAAACTTCGAGTTATCCGAGTGTTCGAATTAAACGAGTTTTCAAGTCTACTGATAGTCTCTCTTTACTTATTATTTATACATTCTACTAGTTCCATGTCGTAAAACAATGTAAGCATGGAATATGTCAAAATCATCGATTGAGGTTGCAAAATAACAATAAAACCAAAATATATTCAAAATATCGATGATACCAATATATTATGTTAATCGCCTACCCTCCATATTGTTAGAAAGCTGTTCATGGTTCCGGTTCGCTATCACATTGCTGCACACCTGTATGTTCAAGAACGTACCGGTTTAAACAGGTTCGGTGTTCTAACTTTTACTTGGTAATTTTTTATCATACAATTCTTAAATACACAGAATCAACCTTATTTATGAAGAAATTGTTGTCGTATTGTCAAATGGACTGTAACTATATATAGTAACTCGTCATAATATTTTGACAGAAAAATTGCAAATGGACACAAAACACTTGGTCCCATACCACTGAAACCACTTACCGAAGTTAAACGAGAAGGTGTTTTAATACAACGTTGACACATTACAAGCCTCGTTCTACCCAAAGTAGCTGGTAAACTTCTAGCTGTAATATTGTAGCTCAAGAGAATCTTTAGACATATATACATACAGAGTATAGCAGGCCGGGTACGTATATTCATTATAGTATATTCTGAACAGTGTGTAATGGTGTGTATGGGATTTCATATCACAATTGAGCGACCTTCCTTTTAACAAAGAGGTTTTTAAACCAGCTGTATTTGAATGCTAATTAAAAATACTCATGCTTGAATAACATTACATAATTTACTACTAGGAATCAAGATGTTTTCAGTAAGTGTGTATGTTCGTGGAATTATGATAATTTTACGTACCCGTATAGTGTGTATACTCAGTATAATTTTGCAATAATTCTGGATTACATGGTTCTATATGATATGTACGAGAGCAGGTCAGTAATCCATTAAATGGATATAGGCGACTAATACATGTACTTTAGAGATAATTCTGAAATGTTTCATTTTCGGCTATAGCTATCTATCCCGACAAAAGATTTTTATATTTTATATTAGACCTGGTGTTTCCGCTACTGCCATTACAGTTTTACATCTTTCACTCATCATCTTTTTCAAAACATATCCCAAATTGTATTTCAACAAAATTTATTCAGTCATCCAGTCTTTAGGACGATACATAAAGAAAAAAGAATCACACAAACAACAACTCATTCCACAAAATTATCGCATGCTTTTGCACCATTCATTAATGGGTTTTTATTTCAAGTGGATGCATGACAAAGTTGTGTTTATTGGGTAGACTTATTTAAAAGTGGGGGAAGTGGTTTCCACAACTTCATTTCCTAAGGATCTGGTTTGGTCTGGTTTATAAGGTTTAGTGTCCTATTAAAAGCCAGAGCAACCTGTAAAGTCGGCCTCCCGTATGTGCAATGTGTTGCGGTGTGTGGATGTAGTTATGTTTTGGTAAGCTGCTGTATATCCGATATGTGTATACCTGTAATAATGGAATTCTTTCCTTTTTATATATGGCTCTCTCGCTGAAGTATGCCGGCGAAGACACCAAACAAGCTATCCCACCCATCACATTATACTGACAACGTGCAAACTAGTCACATCATTCTCTTTATATCCAATGTTAAGCAGAACAAAACCACTCATAGACTATTGTGTGTCTCGGCCAGGAGATAAAACCCAGAACCTAAGGCCAAAAGTGAGGCGGTGCAAAAGGAGGCGTTAGGAAGGCAGTTAGAAAGAGAAAATATAATATCCTACATTTAGTCGTCTTTTACAATCATGCAATAAGGGCAGCAGGTTCAATTCTAACTCTCTACCTGCAGGGCCAGTATTTGTTAGTTATTGTACGTAAAAGTGTATAAACAATACACAGCAAAACATAAAGCAAGACTTCATGTCCTCGCAAGTAAATATAACGATATACATATAGATTTTTTTTTAAAATCTGTTGTGCCTAATGCTTTTGATTGTTTCCACTTTCGTATTTCTTCTTTTTGTTAAGATATTTTTTATACTAGTCTTGCTTATGCGACGGACAGAACAGTTGGCAATCGCGTGAAAGACAGTCCAGAGATAAAAGCAAATTTAAATGAATAACCTTGTCGATCGACATTGGCCGCCGAATATAGGACGTCTTCACATACAATTTTTAGTATACCATTAATTGATTAACAATACAGCATCGACTCTGAGCAAAGGCGCAATTCCGCGAAAAAGATGACCACGTGACGATACAAAAGTAGGCCTGGCCGGGTAGTAGGCATTACTTGCTCGCAAACACCAGCGTCAAAACATGAGTTCTAAGATAGTCATGGCGGCAATCGCTGGGCGACATCCTCGATACACCAGGGGTTCCGATCATTTACGATTTCTACACCCCTGGACTATCTCATAGCGAAACTGGAGGCAACCGGACAGAACAGGTAATTTAGTCATTTGATGTACATCAAAAGAGCCGTATAACGGTACACTGTGGTTGACTGTGTGGCTTTGATGTTAGGCGTCGCTCTCTCTGTAGTCTTCAAAAGAAATCTTTGCAGGCCTGTGATTGGTCAGAAATTTTCTTCTGAACTGCCTTCGATTTTACTATGAGATAGTCCAGGGGTGGATATAAAAAATAACGTCAGTTATGGTAACCCCTGGAGTATCGAGGATGTCGCTGGGCGGACTATGTTGGAAGTGGAAAGGACCGGAAGTAAGGCTTCGGTACCAGAGAACCACAAAGCGAAGCTTATGTATTATTTAAATTGCATAGCTTTTGTTCTAGACATAGACAATTCGGATGCTGGTAACCTGAGACGTTTACGGGATTACGAAAATTATCTCCGTCTGACAGCAGACGAAACAAACCAATTAATCTTGCTTTGTGCTCTTCTCTCTCCAGATATTCTTATTGGAATTTTTTTTCATGACGAAGAAATGTGTGAAGGGTCCTCCAACGCTTTCTATAAGATCAAAGCTGTCCAGAGCCGGGTTATGGTCAGTAGCAGTATTATAATCGCTGGTCAAAACCGCAGTGTCAACGAGGTCATGTTCTTCGAGATGTCTTGGCTCCAAGATTACTATCTGGAGCCCATCAAATATTTCGCCGATCAAATAGACGCTGAGAAACGTCGACAGGAAAGAAAGAAAAAGACTTGTGTCATTTCATAGATATCTGAAGTTCAATTTGAATAGAATTCCGTCTTACATACATTAAACCATATTCTTTCTTACTTGACTCAAATACTAACAATGGTTTTATCGTTATGCAAAGTATGGATGAAGTCTGTTGGAAAATCTGTTGGGAAGTTTTGTGATGTGGATCCAACGATTGATACAAGACAGGTAGCACAGTGAGTTGATTTGTACAGACAATAAATTATCCTAGTTTCATGACAGTATGACAGAAGATCCTTAATTCCAATGCACATATATAAGATATCTTGATTACGATTTATATATATATCATATGTGGATATGAAGGATAGGAATGTTCTACCCGAGGGTCACAAAACATTTTGTGATCCTGAAAGAGTGAAAGAGCATTTTTCTCTCATACCTCGACATTTTATTGCAATTTTAGTACTATTTTTCTCCGCCATTTTGAAATAAATTTGAAAAGAAAAATCGCAAAAAAGTCAATTCTCCAAACATGAAAATTGCATAATATTTTCAACGCAAATTCCGTTGTTTGTATCTTTTAGTTAATCCCCCATATTTTGAAATAAATTTGAAAAGAAAAATCGCAAAAAAGTTGAAATTGTACCTAGAAAATAGTAATTTTGTTGACGCTGTAACGTCACGAGGCTTTATTGCATGGGTAGCCATGCAATACAGCCTCAGGCGAAATGAGTTTATTGCCCTGGACCAGCCAGTATTATACGTGTAGGTATGAGAGAAATAAGATATTATATAATAGTACATGTATATGAGATATCTTATATAAAATTTCAAATGAATCCTATATAAGATATCTTATACAAAATATAAGATATCTTATATACTTGAAATCTCGTTGCTTTATATATTATATAGGAACGAAATTTCAACAAAGACAAAAAATGAAGTCTCCCTACCCGAAAAATCTCGATAATCTACATGAGAGATATACGGTATACTTACTACTCGTTCAACCAGCCGCGGTGGCCGAGTAGTTGAGAAGTTCCGACATTACCACAAGCCCTCCACCTCTGGGATGCAAGTATGAATCCCATGTGGGGCAGTTGCCAGGTACTGACCCTGGTCGGTGGTTTTTCTCCGGGTACTCCGGCTTTCCTCCACCAACAAACCTGGCACGTCCTTACATGACCCTGGTTGTTAATAGGACGTAAAAAAAAAGTTCAACCAGATAGGACGTAAAAAAAAAGTTCAACCAGAATCTTGCTGGCTTCGCACGCCAGTATCAAGCGTGTGGTTGAACGAGACAAAAGTATGCACGTATAGATAGGTCGCCATTATAGCCAATATATTTATTGTCACCATGCATGTCAAAACAGACAACTGGAGTAATGGGAATAAACTGCTTCTGCGTTATCAATATATCGTTGAATGCAACCAAACAGCGCTTGATTCTCCCTTTCAACGCCATTTCCGCCATGTGCTCCGAAGTGCTCCGAATGATGTTCGAGTGAGAAATTATTGTCTGGTTTTAAATGCTACGAAATCTCATGCTATATAAGATATCTTATATAGTAACGAGATTTTAATTATATAAGATATTGAATATATATTAATTGAGATATCTCATATAAGATATAATAAAGATATATATATAGAAAATTAAATGAGATATCTTGTATACTATATGAGATATCTTATATACATAAATAAGATATATTATCTAATTTCTATATAAAATATCTTACATGATTGTATAAGATATCTTATATGTTATATAAGATATCTTGTATAATTAATTAAGATATCGTTTATAAAATATGATATATCTTATAGACTATTTGAATTATATAAAATATCTTATTTAATAAAATATATATATATAGTTGAGAAAGTTCATATATATGAGACATAGATATCTATTATTTCTATATAAGATGTCTTATATAATATATCTTATATAGATATAAAATATCTTATATAGATATAAGATAAGTTCATATATATGAGACATATTATATCTATATAAGATATCTGATATAGATATAAAGTGTCTCATATATGTGAATTTTCTCAACTATATGAAATATATTTAATTAAATAAGATATTTTATATAATTCGATTAAATACGGGATTGATCTTGCTCCTTCAATAATGGTTAACAATATTTTTTAGTTTTACCTGACATGCTTGGAAATGTAATACGCCATCTTCATTCCCGCTACACTACAAAGGAACTGACAGATATATACAGTTGTACGATTTGTATGCCAGATAGGCCAGTCAGCATACCTTTTTCAATTACTGGAACATTTTTGATGAATTTATTATACATTTTTTCATGTATTTATGGTATGATAAACCATGGTTTTATACCTTTACATACTATTAATATTACAGACGTTGATTTCATTAAGATATGTACAATCATTAATTAAATTTTAATCCGAATTTAAGGTACATATCACAATTGGATTCTCTACCTGGATCATCACGAAGTCACACGTGTCAGGCTGACACATTGAGTATTAAAATCTATTTTCGTTTTGACAAGGAAAACGCGATAAAGGTTTTTAAATGTAAACGTGATAATTGATAATAATTTGGCAAGGATCCATTTTGCCTACACAAATATATGTAATGTTTATATCTGATAGTATAGCATGCAGTCGACCACACGTAAGGATTTGTTGTATGGAACAACGTGTGTTGTAACGCTAGGAAAATTAAGTCTTAAGAATTATTCCACCTACCCGGTTATTAGATACGACGTCAAGGAAATAAGGATTAATTAGATAGATTATCTATGTCATGGACCTGTAACATCAAATTAGATTGCATCCTTAATTAAAGCATTAACCGCTTTTAGAGTACACTCTATTTTTGATGTTTTAATTAGAGTGATTTGCAGAAGTTGTATAACTTGTTTCGTAATCGATGTAAAATATATAAAGTTAAGTTTTTACAGTAATCAAATCATACGGTAAAATTCCAAATTTCTGGGGACTATTTTCTCTCTGATATCACGATACACACGTTTTATTAGCCAATCAGATGTGGCGTTCGATACGTCATTTTTACGATGATAACATATTTCTAAGTCAATGAAAATGCTTTTTAGTAAGAAAGATTGAATTATTTGGTTATAATGTAAGTTATCATGTTGAAGTTTAAATTTAGTTTCATGAAAACACTACAAAAAGCTGTAGACTCTGCCACCAGGACCCGGAAGTCCTATAGCGTTTCCAGAGCCAACCATTTATGCTTGAAACCGCAATTTGATATCTTCCAAACTTTCGGACTTCTTTCAGTCAATTTCCCAAAACTTTAAACGTGTAAAACGATTGCGAAAATTATTAATAAATGATATCATTGATTGTTGCTGTAATCGACAATGCTCTCTTGTTTGTTTTGATCTTGTCATGACTATTGGTTTGTAATTAACAAATACCTGGTTTTTCGCTTAGTAGGAATGATATTGCTTACATACTTACCTGATGCCTGTTACATACACGGGTGGTTTGTAATTAATAAAATCCCCGTATTTATAAATCGGGTGCATTCAAGAAAGACGAATTAACATTAACTGCATATGCCATATTTTCGTGGAGGTACTAGACATTTTGTAAGTAACAGAGAAAAAGTAAGAAATAGTAAAAATGAAGTATATGGTGTTAGATAGATAATACAATTTGCTCCATTGTTTTCAGTGTACACCCTGACAAAGACACAATGCATTTGTAAATTCTGATAAGCCGATCTCTATAACGAAAAAGTAAGAAATAGTAAAAAGCAAGTCATTGCAAGCATAACACTTTTTTTAAAGAGGACGACTGAAGATTTTTATCAAGCTTAACATCACCATTTGACGAGTGGATTGCCTTCAACGATTTTTATTTTGCGTTAATTTATGTGGTAGGCCAGGAAATAATCAGATAACCTTAGTAATTACACAAAATGATCACGTGATACGTAAATATAAATAGGTAAATGTGGCCAGGATTTGTGCATTTCCATTGATATCCTGCCTGTATAGAAATTTGTTAACAGTCATGGCGGCCTTTGCTGAACGGACTAGGCTGGAGGTGGAGAACATCAGCAAGCAGGTGACAGTTCCTTCAAACAACAAAGCTAAACTGATGTACTATTTGGACTCCATTGCCTCCATACTAGACTTAGATGATTCCGATGCAGCCAACCTGAGGCGTTTACGAGATTACCAGAACCATAACAGATTGACTGCCGATGAGACAAGCCAGTTGATTTTGCTCTGTGCGCTCCTTTCGCCAGATATTCTTCTCGGAAAATGTATAATCGCCGAAGACGAAATGAGCGGAGATCTCGGGAATGCTTATCAAATCAAAGCTATCCAGAGTAAAGTTAATGTCAGCAGATGTAACATGATTGCTGGAAAAAACCGCAGTGTTGACCAGGTCATGTTCTTTAAGATGCCTTGGCTTCAACAGTACTATCTGGAGCCCATCAAATACTTCGCCGACCAAATAGAGGCTGGAAAACGTCCACAGGAAAGTGAGAACGAGATCTGTGTCATTTCATAGATGTCTATGGTATACACTACACAGTCGATTTGAATGCAATTTTTTCTTATATACATTGTATCATTGCTATTATTTCTTAGTAGACTCAAAATCTTAACAATAATTTATCATTATGCAAGGATTGAATCGATGGACAGGTGGACACTAATTGTATCGGATAGTGTTACACATTGTGATCGTAACGAACATGGATCCTACGATTCAGAACGACATGTTGCATAGTGAGTTGCTTTGTACGGACAATGAACTAATTAGGTTTCATGAGAGTATGACATGAGTGCAGTAAAGAAAATCTAATTCGTGTTTAAGGAAACAGCTAGAGATATGGTGTTTGATTTCTTTACTTATCGATTTAACATTAGTTATCTACCTTATATTAAAACAGTTTATATTTCAAATAGTAAGCTGTATGTGTTGTGTTCTTATTCCTATATGGGCTATTTGCAATAAGCGGTGTACGTATACGAATAGTATACCAATATTTGAAAGGAAGCAATCATTATTTGTGTAGCAGGTTATAATTGTACATAGTGATACGGTCGCCTTCTAGTTTCGCGCTAGGGGGAATTTCCCTTTAGCTCAGTCGATAGAGCGGCGGACCAGTAAGTCCGGGTCGCGGGTTCGAGCCCGGCTGGCGTAGCCCTGTTACATTTGGTGCCGTAGACCACTCCAAGCCAAAGCTACACGAGATTGAGAGGCTTCGTTGGAGAAGGAACCTGGGTTGGTCTGTGTTCGGGGGTGAACACGTTTGAAAGGTGGGAGTAGTGTAGCAGGTTAAAATTGTACATAGTGATACGGTCGCCTTCTAGCTTCGCGCTAGGGGGAATTTCCCTTTAGCTCAGTCGGTAGAGCGGCGGACCAGTAAGTCCGGGGTCGCGGGTTCGAGCCCGGCTGGCGGGAGCCCGGCTGGCGGCACACTGCTCTCTCCCTGTTACATTTGGTGCCGTAGACCACTCCAAGCGAAAGCTATACGAGATTGAGAGGCTTCGCTGGAGACCGAACCTGGGTTGGCGGCACACTACTTTCGCCCTGTTACATTTGTAAAATTGTATCAGTTTTATAAATCTGTATTTAGACTAATAATATCGTAATTTGTGTTGGTTGGATTTAATTGGTTGTAGATATTTTAGCGTGTATTGTTCAATGTAGTATCTGGATATATACCTGCTTGACCTTGAATGCCCTATCATTGCATGTACGTGTGTACCTGGGTGAACTTGTATATCACCGTAAAGGAGCGGAACTGTACGCTAGTCATTGGTGTCGAAACGAACAATAGCGACGATGCGCAATGCGACAGTGCGCCAATACGTCGTCCGACAATGCTCCATGTGATAAACACACTGTCGCATGGCGTATTGTCACTCTGCGCATGGCACTTTGTGGCCAGTTGCAACCCTGCCATGCAACAGTGCAACAGTGCGCTATGCGACAATGGGTCATGCAACAATGCGCTAAGTGAAGATCATCAGTGTTACAATACGCCATGCGACAACACATTGTCAGCCACCATAATGAACCACACTACTAGGGTACATGTAAGTTCACCCAGATACACACGTGCCATGCAATGGTAGTTGAATCTAGTTCAAGCAGGTAGCTATCCAGATACTACATTGAATAATACAGAAATTCACAAGCAATCATATTCAACCAAAATGAATTCCGATGTTATTAGTCTAATTTTAGATTTAGAAAAAATATATATAAATAATGATTGCTCCCCATCAAATACGTATCCGTATACTTATGCGTATACGTATACCGCTTATTGTGAATAGCCCTGTAAAGAGGTTAGCTTCATAATTCAATAGATGGAATGAATAAATGGGTGTTCCTCTCTCAGTTTAAGTGTACCAAGACCGGCAACGAAGAAAGAAGTGGCTTCGGTATCTTGCAGATCATTGTGAAATTACAGAAATGATATTCCCAACTCAACTGATCAGAATCGAACATGTCAAACACTTTAAAGTTATATGATCAAAATATTTTAGAGTGCAGTATACAAATAAGAAGACTCTAATCCAACCACTTCTATGTTCATATTTAAGATTTTTGTTTTTAACGTCGTAGCTTTAGCTTTACCTGACATGAATGGAAATGTCATAACCATCTTTATTGGTGCTACTCGGCAGAGGACCTTCAGGAGATGTTCAGTTGTACGATATATATATGCCAGATAGGCTAGACAATAGACCTTTTTCAATTACTAGAAAATTTCTTGATGAACGTTTTACGTGGTTTTCATATATTCATAGTATAATAAACCACGTTTTTATACCTTGACATACCTCTAATTTTACAGACGTAGATTTCCTTAAGCTATCTACAATATTTAATCTATTTTTGTTTGGACAAAGATACATAATTCTTTCATACCTACGGGTGGACGGGTGTAATACTGGCTGATCTAGGGCAATACACTAATGTCGCCTGAGGCTGTATTGCATGGCTACTCATGCAATAAAGCCTCATGACGTCACGGCGTCAACAAAATCTCTAATTCCTCGGTAGAATTTGAACCTTTTGTTCACGAATATGACTGGTTTTATTATTATGAAAGATGCAAACAAAAAAAATGACTTCCAGTCGTCGATTTCTCCGAATTTATTTCGAAATGGCGGGATTTTATAGCTGTAAAATTGCAATAAAACATCGAGGTATGAAAGAAAAATACTCTTTCATAAGTGGATATGAAGGATAGGGATATTCTACCCTCGGGATCACAAAATGTAGCAAAACCCTCGGCAAGCCTCGGGTTTTACTACATTTTGTGACCCTCGGGTAGAATATCCCTATCCTTCATATCCACATATGAAAGAGTCTTATAGTATGAGATTATCTACCTCATGCGTGCAACGTTCACACATTGAGTAGTATTATCTACTTTCGTTTTGACAACGAAAAACGTGAAGGTTTTGAAATGGATATTTTGTAATTCATAACTTAGCAAGGATCCATTTTACCTACACACGTATGTCTAATATTCAGATCTGATAGTAAGCATGCTAACTCGAGCTAACTTAAGGATTTATTTTACGGAACAAATTGTATGGTAAACCTAAGGGGAAAAAAGGATAATGTACGACATCTTATCTGCAGAGTCTGCAGAAGTCTGCAGAGTTAGTCTAACTACCCGGTAATTATATATGACGTCAAGTAATATAAGGACTAATTAAATAGATTATCTATGTCATGGACCTGTCACATCAAATTAGAGTGAATCCTTGATTAAAGCATTAACCGCTTTTAGAGTACACTCTATTTTCTATGTTAAATTTCTATTAAATTTTTCAAGTTAATTATAGTAATTAAATCATAATACAGTGAAATTCGAAATTTCTGGGCACTATCTTCTCTACGGTATTACGATACACACGTTTAATTAGTATAATTTGTATAAGCGTGACTATTTTTTCATAATTCATACACATCTTTGATATTTTCTTGCAACAAGCAATATATCTTATCTCAAGATAGTATGCTACTGGTTTTGATAAATGAAAATGTAATATCTTACCATACATCAAATGTATGACGAATGCATCTAATATTTTCATTTTTCACATATTTCATTGGTAGATATCGTATTGTTTAACGTACCAAATGTTTGTTTCCTTGACTGAAATCTAGTCATAATGGTAAGGCAAGGCTAGGCGTTGGACGAGGTACACCTGAACTGACCTACAATAGCAGCAGATATTGGCTATATGATTCGGGAAATGAATATCAAACCGCTCCCCAATGCTTCTTTATTTGTGTTAAAGTATTCTTAAAACAAACGAAATTATCTTTGAAGAAAGGATAGTTTTAGTATTGGAAGCTTACACGCACGGCGGGTTAAGTTAAAGCTTTCTATTAGTGAACCGGATGCATTCACCTATGGCAAATTAGCACTCACTGACTGTATAGCATAGATATCATTATCATGATTAGTATCACGCATCTGATCAGAACCCTTTCAGATATATCTACTTATCTGTTATTGCCGCTTTCCGAGTGACAGGTATGATTGTTTATCAATGTAAGAAATTGCTAAAAAAATCCTTGCATGCATACTATTTCTTCATAGAAGACGACTAATGATTTGGATCAAGCCTAACGCCACAATTTCAGTAATGGATTGACCTTGACTTGGATTTTAGTGGCCTCGATGACTGATTAGTTAAGATGTTCCGATATATTACCACAAGTCATCCACCTCCTGGTTGCCATTTCGAATCCCTTCATGGGTAGTTACCAGGTACTGACCACTAGTCGCTGGTTTTTCTCTTTTTTTTGTCCACCATCGAAACCTCGGACGTCCTTAAATGACCCTGGCTGTTAATAGGACGTTAGACTAAACAAACCAATTGAATTAACCTTTCTTAGAAAATCGTATGTAGGTTAATGTTTTTACCATGTCGTGGCTCCATAAACACTAACTAGAGCCCATTAAAGTCTTCGCATAATAAAGAAAGAGAGACAGGGAAACGCTGACAGGAAAGGATGAGAACAGACGATGACATCCTGCAATATAAGGCTTATCAACGCTGACTGTAATTGGAGACCGAGCAACGTTTGATTAATCTTTCAGTATTTCTAAAAGATGCATGTATTCAATATATGATTTCATAAGAAAACGTTCGTCCCTGACTTTCCATAATCTAGCATTCGATTGAATATTAATTTAACAGAAGGTGTTCTTTCTATCTTGTATATTTGTTGGTCTCTCTACTTTCTGTTTGATGGATGTAGTGATGACTGACATATTTTTCATGATGATAACATGCTACTATAACATTGTTATCGCACCGGTTGGTGTATTTATTAAGCTAGTAGATAAACTAATCATGAACTAATTTCACTACAAAGTACAAATACTTTGGTGCATACCACAATAATAATACATACCACTAAAAGTTTCTTGATATCCTCCCTAAATATTTCATGCCTAAGCCAGAGACATCACCAACCATGAGGCTGTTCTGATAGCAAAAGCCATTCTTCTTCAAATGCTCCTTAAGGTTTGGAATATATCAACGGTTGTATGACATCGACCAGTCTAGCATAATTTATGATATGGATGGTAATAAATAACAGAATCATAAACCCATGACGACAGTACAAATGAATAAACAGATGGACTCTTTTCCGATTTCCAATGCCCGAGTGTATCTATTCAACTTTAGGACCAGGTCCCGTTCCTACATGCAACATGTCGTATCTATCAGGTCGTATCTATCAGGTGTGATCCGGACGAGTCAATAAAAAACGTAGATCAACGAAAAAGTGTCCATGTGACATGTTTAGTAGATAATCGGTAGTGTTGTCCGGATACTGGACATTATCAGCTACAAACCAAAAACTGTTTGGACATCTGTCTGAGTAACTATGGCTGCAATCGCTGGGCGGACCAGGCTGGAAGTGGAAAGGATCGGTAGTAGTGTGTCAGTGCCAAACAACCACAAGGCAAAACTGATGTACTATTTGAATTCTATTGCATCGATTCTAGACCTAGACAACTCGGATGCTGGTAACCTGAGACGCTTACGAGATTACGAAAATTATTACCGTTTGACAGCAGACGAAACAAACCAACTGATCTTGCTTTGTGCTCTTCTCTCTCCAGATATTCTCATTGGAAAATGTATTTTTCATGACGAAGAAATGTGTGGAGGGTCCTCCAACGCTTTCTATAAAATCAAAGCCGTTCAAACAAGAGTAATGGTCAGTAGCAGCATAATGATCGCTGGTCATAACCGCAGTGTTAACGAGGTCATGTTCTTCACGATGTCCTGGCTCGAAAAGAACTATCTGGAACCTATCAAATACTTCGCCAGGGAAAAAGAGGAAGAGGAAAACAGAGAGGCTCGGGCGGCTGAGAGACGACGTCTGCGACTAAAGGCCGAGAGACGACGTGCTAATAAAAGTGACTGCATCATTTTGTAGGATATGTCTACTTGTACACTGGGTAATTAATCAAAACGAATGGTACATTTTGACTAGTTAATACCATTTACTTTAGTTATACCACATGGAACGACTGGAAAGGTGATAGGCTATTGCGATTAGTGACTTCCTGATTCTATCACCAGACCTGTACAAGTTGTCCTGCCGCATTATATTTGATTGAAAGTATTTTTGTAGGCAAGCATTGTAATTTACTGTGCATGTCTCTTTATCTACAGATAATATTAATAAACATCCAATACCTTTGTATTCTACTTCGTGAACGTTTAGTTTTAAAACCTAATAAACCTTATTTCGTCTTGGCTCTTTGAATCACTTAAAAATTGAGCATTATCGATACATTAAAGAGTTTCGCATGTATTCAGATTATATGCATCCACAACATTCATTTTTAATCCAAGTGGCTAAAGATCCGCCCTGAATGTTTAAAACTTTTTATCAAGTCTTGAGAAATTATGAATTAACAATTATATACATGTAATGGTCTCAATATTGATTTTTATTTAATTTCGCTTAACACTCATTAAACAAGAACGACAACTTAAAATACCGTCTACGTCCTTCATGTGTTTTTGGAGGCTGGGGTATAATTATACTATGCCTCATTGTAATACTTGTGTAGTACTTAAGATTTCGCCATTTGATAGCTGTTATTTTTATCGCAGAATGACACTTGTGTCTTGATCAGAAAAGGAAACTTGCCAAATGCGGTTACATACTTGCTGATATTTGTGACGTCATCTTCAGATTATATATAGACATTTTAATATCTGCCGCGGTATGGTTAATGAACTTTGTCAGGCTTAACATCCTTACATTACCTATGATTATTTAAAGACGACCTCTTATGTAACCCCATCCTCGATACTCCAGGGGTTCCGATCACTTACGATCTCTACACTCCTGGACTATCTCATAGTGAAATTGAAGGCAGCTCAGCGGAAAACATTTAACCAATCACAGGCTAGCAAAGATTTCCTTTGAAGACTACAGAGAGAGCGACGCCTCTCATCAAAGCCACACAGTCAACCACAGTGTACAGTTATACGGCTCTTTTGATGTACATCAAATGACTAAATTATCTATTCTATTCTGTTGTCTCAAGTTTTACTATGAGATAGTCCAGGGGTGTAGAGATCGTAAGTGATCGGAACCCCTGGAATATCGAGGATGGTGTACCCCATGCGTTGCGTGTGTATATGTATTTTGGGAGGCAACGGTAAATTCGTGTTCTGCCTTTTTGTACTAATGTATATCATCTACATTGTCCCCTTTAACTACAGCATAATGCAAAATATACCGAACAACGAACTAAAGCATTATACTAACGGCCAAGTCAGTAGTACCATGGACACAAAAACCTGTAATACGGGTATGTAGTTACGCTAGCTCTATTTTGACTCCTTATTTGCACATTTGGTCAACGAAAGACATAGCAGGTTAAGGAGAAAACCGGACTAGCTTTCCCACGGACCAATTAACTAGTACCCCAGATTTATTGAGGTATACTGATAAACCAACCTACCACTACGGAGAAGGTATTAAACGATTGAAAAATGATTAATAAATGATATCATCGACTAGTACTTTAATCGACGATGCTCCCTTGTCCCATGTTCATGACTATTGGTTTATAATTAACCAATACCAGATATTTAGCTTAGTCAGAAGGATATTGCTAAAGTGCTTCCATGTTATAAGTTAATACGCACGGGTGGTTAGTGCAATCTCTGTGTTTATGAACCGGGTGCATTGACGTAAGACGACTTAACATTGACTGCATATGACACATCAGTGCATCTGCAAACTCAAATAAGCCGATCTTTATAAAAAAGTATAAAAATTGTAAAAGACAAGTCAAGGCATATCCTTTTCTTCAGTGAGGACAAATGGAGAGTTTAATCAAGCCCAACGCCACTTTATCACCAGTGAATTGCCTTGAACATATTTTTGTAGATTGTTTTTGTTTTTGAAGAAGTCCAGGAAATAAATCAGACAACCTTATCAATTCCACGAAATGATCACGTGATACGTAAAAGTAAATATAAATAGGTAAATCTGGCCGGGGTTTGGGCATTTCCATTGGTATCCTGCCTGTATAGAAATTTGTAAATTGTCATGGCGGCCTTTGCTGGACGGACTAGGTTGGAGGTGGAGAACATCACCAAGCAGGTGACAGTTCCTTCTAACAACAAGGCTAAACTGATGTACTATTTGGATTCAATTGCCTCTATACTAGACTTAGATGGTTCTGATTCAGCCAACCTGAGGCGTTTACGAGATTACCAGAACTATTACAGATTGACTGCCGATGAGACAAGCCAGTTGATTTTGCTTTGCGCGCTCCTTTCGCCAGATATTCTTCTCGGAAAATGTATATTCGCCGACGATGAGATGTGTGGAGATCTCGGGAATGCTTTTTATCAGATCAAAGCAATCCAGAGTAAAGTTATGGTCAGCAGAAGTATCATGATCGCTGGACAAAACCGAAGTGTTAATCAGGTCATGTTCTTTAAGATGTCCTGGCTGCAACAGTACTATCTGGAGCCCATCAAATACTTCGCCGACCAAATAGAGGCTGAGAAACGTCGTCAGGAAAGAAAGAAAAAGAGTTGTGTCATTTCATAGATGTGTATGGTATAGGTAACACATCTGATTTGAATGGATTTGTTTTCTTATATATAATATTCCATTGCTATTATTTCTTAACGCAAACATTTGACAATGATTGTATCATGCTGCAAGGAATGGTTGGATAGACAGGAGAACATTAAGTGTATTGGAAAGTGTTACATATTGTGGTGTTACAAATGCGGATCTTACGATTCATAAAGTCAGGAGGCACAATGAATTGATTGATGACATCATGACATGAGTGGAAAAAGAAATTTAATTCATCTTTAAGGAAACAGCTAGATACAAGGTGTTTAATCTCTTAACTTATCGATTTTATATTAAATATCGACATGCATATTAAAACAGTTTATGTTTAATAAGTTGCTGTTCGCCTTAAGGTCATTTAGATTAAATACAGCCGAACTGGCATGGAAGTGAAGCATCTTCAAATATGTTGCAGATCTGTGTAATAACCGTAATGCCATTCTCAACAATGGTGATTGGGATAACGATACAATCAACAACTAACCAGAATCGGACATATCAAACACTTATAGTTGTATGATCTAGGAATATTTAGCGTAGTTTACAAATAAGCAGCCTGTAATTCATCAACCACTACATTCACATTAAAGATTTTAGATTTTTGTTTTAACGTCGTAGATTTATTTAATCATTAAAATATCTTCCTATGGCATCTATGGTCTATATAGATGCCAGAGCTCTTCATTATGCGCGCTAGCGCATTATGAGATTATTGTCTGCAAAGCTCTGGCATCTATATTGACCATATATGCCATAGGAAGATAGGTTAATGCTTATATTTACATTATCAACTCATTTTAGGGTCTCTGCATTAACATTGGTTAAGCTATAGCAGGAAAAGCGTTTATCAACGACGATTTCATTCACAAAGTGGAACAGCCATTTTGTCGGTGATCAGTTGACGTCACCACATCAACATTAATGACGTCATAATGGTCACGTTTTAGGTGTCATTTATGCCGTCATATACTTCACTTTGCCTTGGTTAGTTTACATAGTAGAAGTGACAAGTAAATGTAAATATATATATTTAGGTTCACCTGACATGCTTTGTAACTTGATACACAATCTTTATTGATGCGACACGGCAGAGTAACTTACAGCGATGTACAGTTGTACGATTCTATTCCAGATCGGCTGGGCAATATACCTTTTCAACTACTAGAACATTTTTTGATGATATACATGGTTATTGTGTATTTATGAAACAAAAAACACGTTTTTGGCAAAGGAACATAACTAAAAGATTCTCTACCAGGAAGATCACGATGTCATGCGTGCAACGCTCACACTTTGAATGTTAAAATCTGCTTTCGTTTTGACAAGGAAAAATGTATTAAAAGGTTGTTAAGTGTACGATGTAGTTCATAAATTGGCAAGTGTTTATTTTACCTACACACGCATTTCTATAATGATCAGATCTGATGGTACAATATGCAGTCAAACACACTTAAGGATTTAGTTGATGAGGCCAATGTGATAACCCTAGGCCAACACCATTTAAGAATATGTTGATAGGTGGAATACATGGCACTGCGTAGGAAAACAATGTTTTAAAGCTCAAGAATATAACCAATGTAATGTCAGTCCATCTATTAGGAATCAGAAGTGAATTTTAGGACATATAAAGATTAATTGATAGAATATTTATCCACTGGACCTGTAACATAAAAACTGTAGTGTACCCTTACAGTTCCGTTGCCTAGGGTGGAAAAAACGTCGCATGACAATTATTAATATATTTATCTTCAATAGTGCCAACGTGGCCATTTTGTATTTGATAATATTTTTTTTATATTTCATATAACAACTAATATATCGTATCACAAGAAAAAAATATGAAAATTAATTATCTGACCTATATCATATGTTGTTCTAACTACAAAAGTCATTAGTATTTTATCTTATTTTTTTAATGTATGTTACTAGATGTTTTTCATAGTTTGTATAAAGAGATGAACTTTTAGAGCCATACTGGTTCACAAGGCAAAGTAGTTAGATCTCTGATCGTCTGTAACGATTTCAGTATATAATTCAATTTTGCTTGTTACGGTTTATTTAGAGTACACTAAGATTTTTATGTTATATCTCCATAACAAAATAATATATATTCAATCAATCAATTGATCACGTGAAATTCAAAAATGTTCAAAAAATCGATTTTTTCCGATTCAAAGGTAAACTATATGGAAAATGAAAGCAAACCGACATATTTATCGATGTTTAGTCTCCCTAATAAATGAATATATCTTAAGCAAAGTGATATTAATATTTTTATAACTTGAGTTTGTTAGGATAAATTATCTCGTGATGTCACATACATGGACGGATTGCTATATAAACAGGTGTAATATATCGGTCACACAGAAGTGTAAGGTTTGACCTTCAGATGACTTATGACTCTTGGAATTACCGCAGAATTACCTATGAAGTTACTTTCACTTTCACTTTCAAACACTTCAGTGTTAAAGCATTCGGGAAATGTATTCTAAGGACAAAAATACGACATTGGCATGTATCCATTTTTAGTAGATGACGGTACATATCCGATTTATTCCACAAATACTTCCACTGGAATTGATTAAATTTTATTTTATTGATATGACGTTTCTATGGCTAGAAGAAACTTAATTTGCAGCTATCAGCATAGGTATACACACACAAATATTGAACTCTACACCCAGTGATCGATTTAGTCAATTTTATATCTCTAAGAATTTTTTTTCAGGTTCAAAAATGTTTTGTTATTCCAAAACCAAAAGAGGACATACACAACTGTGCCCTCACACAATCGAGGTCATTCGACATTATTCATGCATACCAGGAATTTACTGCTTTTATCTTGTTTAAGACTTATCAAATACATGGTATATTATACAAACACTATACCTTTCAGCTACAGTGTAAAGTCCAGACAATGTATTGGCTGACGAGGTGCCTCACTTAACCAATTGATTTCTTCGCTTCCAGATCTTCCTCCAACCCGCACAATTTCATTACAACAAATGTCTTTTGTTTTTTGGTCAAGAAATTGGACTATACCTTCCATGAATTGATCTAGGGCGTGATTTGTATAACACACAACCAGCATTTGTTTTTTTGGTTTATGTGACCAGTTTCGATCATCTTGCCATACATCCTTGTTATGAAGTAGAGCTTTGGCGATCTGGAGACCGACGTGTGTTTTTCCAGTACCCGGAGGCCCCTGTATGAGGGCAAACTCTTGTGTAAGCGCAGCATGGAATGCTTCAAACTGGGACTGGTCAAGATGTAGCTGTTCAGCCGACGGCCAATGACTAACAGGGTCGTTTACTTTTACGATAGATACCTTACGCGACTGATTTTCCAAATATGGGGCCTTACGCGACTGATTTCCAAATAAGTGATGTTATCATCCTTCAGATATAGCGGGCGTTCGACATCAGTCATACACCGGACTATATACTTTTCAAAGGGCAATTCCCCATCCTCGAGCCTCTGAAGACCAACCAGTACATGCCTGTAAGCTTCGAAGTAAGCCATTGATTCCACCATAGTAAACTTAGCATTCAAAGGTAGCCTTACCTCACCACCTTCAGATGGGAAAACAATTTTAAAACTATGAGTGTTCATAAGTATATCCCTTTCCGACTCAGCAACAACTGCAAATACCAATATTGCATGATCGTAAAAGGCGACTAAATTTAGGATCTTAACTTTTCTCTTCTCTCTAACTGACTATATCTTTCCTAATGCCGCCTCCCTTGGCAACGCATCACTTTTGGCCTCGAGTTGAGCGTTCGCCTCTGTGAGGAAGGCTCTGGGTTCTGTCCCCTGGCCGAGACACACCAAAGTCTATAAAAGTGGTAGTTTCTGTTCCTGCTTAACGCTCAGCATAACAGGGAGTGGAACGACTGGTTCGCCCGTTGTCAGTATAATGTGACCGGGTGGGGTGTGTTGCTTGGTGTCTTCGGCGGCATACTTAAGTGATATAGCACTATAAAAAGGGCAATAGTTCCACTATACAAGAAGACATAGCATGCATTTATCGCAGTGTCCCAAAACACGCACCTCGCACAACATACACGCAACACACCGCATACATGGGAGGCCGTCCTTACATGACCATAGCTGTTAATAGGACGTTAATTAATCAAACAAACAAACAAACAAACAAAAGTGTTGCTCGGTGTCTTCGGCGGCATGCTTCAGTGATATAGCACTATAAAAAGGGCAACAGTTCCACTATACAAGAAGACTCAACATGAATATACTGCAGCCTCCCAAAACACGCACATCGCACAAAATACATGCAACACGCCGCATACATGGGAGGCCGTCCTTACATGACCATAGCTGTTAATAGGACGTTAATTAATCAAACAAACAAACATACTGTGTTATCCCCTCACGTAATGGACTGATGCAATCGTCTCGGTAAAGACGGAACTGGACATCAAGGTAATGTTGGAGACTTTCGTAGCCACCGCGTGCCTTGTTCTTGTGCAGAAAAGCACCACGGGATTCCAAAAAGATATCAGAGACTCTTGGCAGGATAGGAATTTTTCGAAAATCATCAGGTGAGGCCTGCTTCTCGAACGGTAACCGTGGATTGTCAGCGGAATGCATTACCATTCTCTTCGTTACATTATCTCGCATTTCACCTAGAGTGTCAGACAATCTGGCAATAGCGATTCGGTGTTCCCCTTCCGCTGTTAGTAACATTTCTTCTGACCTTTTCTGAACATCGCCACAATATCCCTCTTAAAGAAGTTTGAACCGACAAGGACAGTCAACAAGTCTATAACGCCGGGTACATCTTTTTTTTGCGTCGCTTTGAGCAGGACCGCCACCATCTGAACGACGTAGTCTGGGGCATGTCCTGGCCGACTAAGAGTCGCCTCAGTTCGACGTCTTTCTTTGTGAACTAAGGAGTCAAGTACATCTTCACATGTCGTAGATTCAGCAAAGAACTCGTGTAGTTGACTACTGGTAAAGGTTAGACCATGTTTGGGTATCGCCATTTAGTAACAGTATTAACTACTTACAATATGACCCACAAATCGTTGTCCCTTAGACGGCGGGGCAGTCCAGTAACTCATATTCATACCTGTAAACACAAATTTAATATTTTGATACCATGGACACACAATTAAACATATCTTTTAATTTATAATATTCACATTGCCATATCTTAGTTGCAAGTAGCATGAAATAAATGCAAAAAGCAACAACGTCTTCTTGTAAAAGTGTTTATAGTTTATAGCCATTTCACTGAAGCATACCGCTGAAAATACCGAATAGCACACCGTACCCAGTCACATTATACTGACAACATGCAAAAAAGACGCGTTCCACTCCCTTTCTGTTGAGCATTAAGTAGGAGCAGAATCTATAACTTTTATCGATTATTAAGGAGTATCCCGGCCAAAGGAAAGAACCCATAGCCTTCCTCATAAGGCCTTCCTCACATCTCAAGTCTACAAAAGTGAGGCGCTGTGGAGGGAGATGTTAAGAAGACGAAAGTTGTGAGAAAGAAGAAAAATGTTTCTCAAATTTTATCGCATTTTAAAATAATGTAATCGAACAGCAGGTACAATTCTAACATTCTCCCGTGTTGTTGCCGTCTTTTTTAAAATTGAATTATTTTATACCACTCACACAGGTTGTGACAAAAGGCATTATGTTTAACTCTGTTGATCATTAGTGACCAGACGTCCTTGATACCTGATACCTTTTCATATACGCCAATCGAACTAATTCTGGCACGTTTTGTGTACTTAGTAGATAACTCGCTGTTATCTGGTTACACAGAATAAAAACTAGGACAAAACTGCTCCAGAGGCTTTATCCACTCCTGGACTATCTCATAGTAAAACTGGAGGCAGCTCAGGTGAAAAAAATAACCAATCACAGGCCTGCAGATACTTCCTTTTAAGATTACGGATAAACCAACGCCCAAATTCAAAGCCAAGCAGATCGTGCCATTATTCGATTATTAGTACATCAAAGGACCAAATTCTGCTGAAATTATCTGTGTCTCATGTTGCCTTCAGTTTTACTTTGACATAGTCCAGGGGTGGATATAACGTCAGTTATAGTAACCCCGGGGGTATCGAGGATGGTGACCAGATAGCTCAGTCGGTATCATTCGGCTAGTGTTCGGAGGTCCCAGGTTCGAATCCCGATCTAGCCACATGTGCTGCACTCCTGTTACATACACTGCCCTCCAAAGTTCTGTTACATATGTTAAAATTGGCTGGCAATCTATATCTATAAGAAAACTCCCAAAAAACAATTATTGAGATAGAGAAGATAATATAAGTTGATAAATATTATATACTGATGCCTGTTTTAAAAATGTTTACATATTTCTGTACTTTATGTATATCTGCAAAACTGCACATGTAACAGAACTATTGGAGGGCAGTGTATGTATTTACTTATAAACTACACGAGATTCCTTCTAAACGGTTACACAAAATTATACATGTACATGGTGTCCCAAAAACATGTCCCGAGTTTGACGCTTTGTAAAAAGTGTTTCAATAGATGGACAAATTTGATAAATTTGATACTATAAGAAAGGTAATGATCTGCTTTGTACAACGATATATAACAACCTGGCAAGATATTTTATATTTAATATTTGTATTGAGAAAGTCACATTTAGATAGTTTAGCGATTTGTTCAGAAAATTGAAACTTTCAGTCAAAAACAGTGTTTGAGGTGTTCAACTTTCTTTTCGATAGCATTCTGAATTCGATTTTTGATAGAAATCTTTAAATTTGTTTCCTAGAGATGGACAGATGGATACTTGGCCATTTTTTGTATGATTATATTCACTTAAGTAGGTGATTTTCTGGTCGCATAGCAGAGTGCAATAATTTCAGCCTGAATCTTCATGTTGACGGAAAGTCACTGAATCGTGACAACATAGATGACGCCATAATTTCTATTATGACGTCATCACACGTAATCATAATTCAGTAAGTAATATTGTACCAAATTAAGTTAAACTAGGATACTCATAGTCTAAAAAGCATTTTGAATTTTAAAAAATGGTTTAGTATTGCAAAATTTTATTACCTGATAAAGACGAGGCATGTTTTTGGACACCCTGTATAGTGTTGTCATACAGAGTATTATATGTCCCTATTGCATGATCGTAAAAGGCGACTAAAATTAGGATCTTATCTTTTTTCTTCTCTCTAACTGACTATATCTTTCCTAATGCCTCCCTTGGCAACGCATCACTTTTGGCCTCGAGTTGAGCGTTCGCCTCTGTGAGGAAGGCTCTGGGTTCTGTCCCCTGGCCGAGACACACCATCATGATCAGCATTATGTGTTTAGAAATAGACAAGTCCTATATACAGGTCTCGTAGTAATACATAGTCAATGACGTATTATTTACGAGTTATCTCCCATACAACAGCCCATGATACTCGACCGGGACTACTCATAGTGATAAGATAACAAATACTAAATCGTAAATACCGTGGTATATACTTCTGTCGACTTTAGTCTAGGCTAGGTTTCAAAAAAAAGTTATTAAAAAGTTATCGTTAATTGGAGGTGAACATAATGGGATTTTGTTTGGTAATCAACTCAAATTTTATAAATGGAAACGGTATCGAAAATCGCTGGGGTTGATATTATTCGGTGTTAGACATTATGTACTTGCAATTCATAATGATTTTTTCAAACAGGTTTTGACTACAGCTATCAAGTGTATTGGAAGATATATATACAGTCATGTTGATTATACAGATTTTGTAACAATCATAAATATGAGTAATGTAGAATAGCTAGGTAGCCATAGATAATACTGATAAATCGCAATTGTTGGATATATTGGCAAATCTTGGCAATTTTCGCATCAATAGGACGTTCGAGCACGTCATCCAAGCAGTCCAATGCTAGCTCAGTTCTTATAAAAACAACAAGCAAAAGGTCAGGTTACAGTGAAGCTGAGATTTTAATTTACTTAAAGCAATGAATGATTCATTGTCATTCGAGGGTAGTGATGAACTACCTCCAAACACACCGAACATGGATTTTAAAGAAATTGTGAAAAAGGACAGCAGACTACGTAACGTCGATGTCTTTAAACGATAAAGGGATCCCTAATCACAGCTGAACTTTCATCTCACACCTCGTAATGTCAATAGATATCATCATGTCCCTAGTGCGAGCCATTTATATGACGATACACTTACACAATTCAGCAAAGAACATTTGACAAGGATGGAGTTACTAACCCCATTTTGCACTAACCTCTCATACCGACTGTCACACAGCCAATTTCTCAAAACGATGCAAGTCTTAATCCAAGTGTTCAAACATTTCAACAACCACCTACACCACGAGATGGGGGTTCAAGAATAGACGAGGTACATCATGAAAATGACTTACTATTGTCAAGACTATACATGTTGAGCTTCCATGTTGAGCTTCATATCAAGAAAATAAAAAAGTTGGAATCTAGGTATGGCTACACAATTCCTAGACTTGAGTTGTGTGCAGCAGTACTAACCACATAACTTGCTGACTTCATTTTGAAACATCAGGGACGGTACCTGGCTGAAGGATCCATATGTGCTGCAGGCTACTGGGTCACTGGTGGAAAAAACAGTGTTATTCACAGGTGTGTCTTGCAAAACGGAATAGATGGCCGAACTGCCTATAGACAGAACTGCTTCGTGTCCGACATTTAGGTATGTTGGGTGAATACACTTGGACCATGGCCTGTGGCTATCCGTCGAAGCCAGGCGAACTCCAAATGATGGGCCATAATGTTTTCGTGCTTGGTAACAATAAATGCACTGTGGCGGTTCATTTCCCTGCGAGGACCGGGTCAAGAATTTAGATAAGAAAGAGGAACGAACTTTGTTGGAGCCTCAGATGACATCTGTGCTACAGTAATAAATGTTGAAGAGGGAACTGACAACAAGTTCATCCTTCAGAATAAGACAATATAGAAATTCAATCCACCACACGCGTCCCAAATGAGAAGATCTCAATGCATAAATAGATATATTACCAAAACAATGCTTTCATTACCTCTATTTTGTTTAGGGATATAAACATGTATACTGTTTTCATAAACCTACTCGTTTGTAATTAAAGCGCATCTCTTTCCTTTTTGTTAGAACTATTATATAGTCATTTACCTGAGAGTTCATGTGTTATGATAAAAAGTCATATCATATGTATGAATATTTCAACTAATGTTCTCACTACGAAATCATAATTGGTATTTTTCGTACTTTTAATGTATGTTTCTTAATGTTTGTTAATTTCAGAATTTGTGTAAAGACATGAACTAATGGAGCATACAAGGCATAGATGTTAGATATATAATCGAAAAAAATCGTTTTTTTTTCAATGCAAGTGTAAAGTGTAGGGAAAACGAAAGTAATCCGACACATTTATCGATGTGTAGTCTGATGAATGCATATATCTTAATATTCACAATGCAATGTGATATTGGCATTTTTGAGCTAGTTATGGTAAATTATCTTGTAATATCACAAGCATGAACGGATATCTATATAAACAGGTGTAATATATCGGTCACACAGAAGTTCAAGGTTTGACCTTCAGGTGTCTTATCACTCATGGAATTACCTATGGAAGTTATGAAAGTGCTTTTGTATTTTGTACAGAGGAAGTATTTTAAACAGTTGTACGTGATCAATATTTGTTTAGTTTTTTTTTTGTTATGTTAAATTTACAGAAATCATATATCTCATAGATATAGATTTCAAGATTAAATCAGAGAGGAGAGCGAGAAGTAGCTTTGTGCCTAATACAAAATATTTTGAATCAACTTTATGGCAACACATTGATGCTAATAATTCGCTTACCAACTCACACTTACAAGACATGGAATTATCAAGTACATCAATCAGAGTTCACTTTCACTTTCAAACACGTCAGTTGTTAAAATATTCGGAAGATGTATTTCAATGAAGAAATATAAAACTTCGGCACTGGCATGTATCCAATTTTCTAAAGTTTTATTACGCATTCATTACATATAAAGTGTGCTATAGTTTTCAGAAAGCAAAGAAGCACACCCCAGCCAATTGCCCAGTGCCCTACCATTGTGTATAGGCGATGAGAAAATAACGTATATTATTTAGTTTACGGAATAATTAAGATGCCTTTTTAGACATCAAAACGGTAAAGTTCTCAGTACCTGTCTAAAACACACATGTAAACATACAGATTGTCGGACCAAAAGGTGTATAAATTGGATATAAAGATAAACAAAATTTAGAGTTTATTTCAATTTTATTAGAAACTAATCATCACACAAGATAAAACGTATTCGTAACAATACAGAGAATCGTTTGTAATACTGCAGGGGCGTAGGAAGCGGGGGGGGGGGGGGGGGCAGGGGGGGCAACTGCCCCCCCCCGTTCCCCAGGACGGGGGGGGGGGGGCAAACATGTCTTTTTGCCCCCCCATTTTCGCCGACTGAAATGTTCTAAAAATGCATATTTGAAAGAAAAAAGAGTCCTCCTGCACAATTTTCGTACTTCATTCTAAAAAAATTTCCGCTGCGCGGCGCATTTCCTAAAACGTTCAAGCACATAATGTTCAAACCTTTAATAGTAGTAATTCAATACACATGAACTACACTAAAAATGTCCATTAAGGGATTCTACGTACTGCATTTGTATTTCAAAAATGTCTCTTAAAAGATTACTTTGTTTATATGTCTTAGCAAGACAATTAATTCATTATTATTTTGAGTTACAAAACAATGTGCCGATGGTGTGAAGCCGGTATGTTCAGATCGAGCAGGGCTGCACAATGATATGACGACACAATTATCACAATTATCATTTTTAAATGCAGGTTACTTTAAATCGAAAAATTACCATGGTAAGAACGCTTTAATATCATTAAAATACATCGTTAAAACATTATAAAATCGTAATTTTTTTCCCGGGGGAGACCCCCGGACCCCCCAAACTCCAAAATCTCGCGCCTTCGGACGCTCGCAAATTCATCAAAATGCATTGTAAAAACTCATCTTAGCCATTCTAAATCGTAATATTTTTTTCTCGGGAAAGACCCCCGAACCCCCATAACACCAAAATCTCGCGCTTTCGGGCGCTCGCAAAATCATCAAAATACACTGTAAAATTCATCTCAGCCATTCTAAATCGTAATATTTTTCCCGGGGTCGACCCCCAGACCCCAAAATCTCGCGCCTTCGGCGCTCACACGCTAATTTGGCCAGTTTTCGTTAATTTCCTTTTAGCGACCCCACTGTCTATAAATGTGTACAAATATTATATTTAATGATATATGAAAAAAGTATATAGAGTATATATGGTTGTGTGTTGAATTAATCTCCTCCTGTAGGTGCGGCGGGGGAGGGAAAATACAAAATATTGAGGACCTTTGCCCCCCCATTACGTTTCATCTTCCTACGCCACTGTACTGTAAGGTGATTTGAGTATAATCAGTTTCCTCAAGCAGAATTTATTTCACAGTGGTGGTCCAAAATGAAACGTTTTATAAGTTAACCTTAAGAGGCATTTATTATCTATTATACTATCATTTTATGAAGTATAACGCACACAAATATGATATTGTCTCCGCAGCGGTTGGTCCGAAATGTAAGTTATAAGATTGTTACATATAAGCAAACGTTTTATAAATATGCATTATGCATTTCCTCATTTCATGCAACAAATTTATGGTCTTGCATACTTTGAATAAAATCAACATATTAATTTCCAATAAGCAAATATTACATCGTAGTATTAAAGTATGCACGTGGTTGGTCTAAAATGTACATAAGACGTTCTAAAAGAAAATCTTCGAAGTATATTCATGATTAATTAATTATAACGCACACAAATATGATATTGTCTCCGCAGCGGTTGGTCCGAAATGTAAGTTATAAGATTGTTACATATAAGCAAACGTTTTATAAATATGCATTATGCATTTCCTCATTTCATGCAACAAATTTATGGTCTTGCATACTTTGAATAAAATCAACATATTAATTTCCAATAAGCAAATATTACATCGTAGTATTAAAGTATGCACGTGGTTGGTCTAAAATGTACATAAGACGTTCTAAAAGAAAATCTTCGAAGTATATTCATGATTAATTAATTGTTACCATGTGGTATAATAAACAAGTATTGATTTATATCCACGATTGGTCCGCAATGTAAGTTATAAGATTGTTACATATAAGCAAACGTTTTATAAATATGAATTATGTACTTCCTCATTTCATGCAACAAATTTATTGTCTTGAATACTTTGAATAAAATCAACATATTAATTTCCAATAAGCAAATATTACATCGTAGTATTAAAGTATGCACGTGGTTGGTCTAAAATGTACATAAGACGTTCTAAAAGAAAATCTTCGAAGTATATTCATGATTAATTAATTGTTACCATGTGGTATAATAAACAAGTATTGATTTATATCCACAACATACTAATGTTTGAAGTTGCTACATCTACGACAAATTGTTATTATTATCTCTCAAAACCATTTCAGACAAATTGATATTTCTTTCCATAAAAAATCACATAGTGTATGCTAATGCCGTTCTTGAAAAGTTTCAACTTCTAATGTATCTTTGAAGTTTAAAAGATTGAAATTAATATCCTTTGACATTTCATACAGAATGAAATACTGATAGCACATCAGCAAATCAAATATTTCCTCTCGTTGTAGATGTTACACAATATAACGAGTCATACTAATTATTGTCTAAATAACTATCGATGATTCTTTGTCAGAGATGTATCATCTTTCTTTCATAACTTTGTGTTTAAAATGATCAATATTAAATAAAGATAAGGTTAAATTAATAACAATCACGTTACATTTATCATTTCTATAAAACTAAATACATCACTCAGCAAACTTTATAATAGCACTACATCGGTTTGATGTTGACACTCCAGAAACCAAAAATGGCATTTGTCACCTACTAAACTATACCATTTCACAATTAAAACAAAACATGATATTTCTCCCGAAATCACTGCTTCTCTTTGATATCGTACGCGTACGTAGTTACATGTAGTTATGTGTTATGCAAAATTGAAAAAACCGCCATTTATCGAGAGTGAAATGGAAATTATTTCCAAGGTCAAAATGTGTTTGATCTTTTTATCTGATAAGATATCTGGCCAACAACATAAAATCTTAACAGGTGACAGATGTAAAAAGGAATTCTTATACATAAACTATGCAAACTGAATTAGGATAAAATATACCTGATGTCAATATAGGTCACCAGGTCATTCTTAATTTTAAGGTATTCCTTAACTTTAAATTCTTCGTAGGAAAGCATTACATAAGTTAAGAAAAACTTTGGAGCTTTACTAAACTTCTGTAATGCTTTCCTACGGTAAATTGTAAGTTAAGGAATTCCTTTAAGTTGTTTAAATTCGTCAGGACACCATGAATATGTTCGATACCTTATGGGTTACTATCACTGGCGTTGTATCCATCCCTAGATTATGTCATAGCAGTGATAGTAACCCCTGGTATATCGAGTATGCACCATGATATATAATTTATCAATTATAATAACCTATGTTTATTTTCGAACAAAGCATAACACTGTTATTCCCCTTTACCTCACTCTATCCATTTAGTTCTGTTAGGTTTCATATTGCTATCACATAATTCACATAAATGGCGGGGAACATTTAAGCGCGGGGAATAAAAAGCCTTATCCTCTTAAACGATAAGTAGTTGGAAATTTATGTCAGAAACACAAACAATAATGAAGTGAGTCGTTTTTAGGATTTCCACATAATATATACCTGTAAACGTACTTATTTTAACACAAGCTACAATCAGCACAATATTGTTTTTGAATAGGTTTCCGTAGTGATGGATTCACAAATAATTACTATATACATGTATAAGACTTGCGGAAGTATCAATTAGCGCAGTCGCATTTAAACGCGAAGTATCATCCGCGAAATGCATGCGTTAAAATATGATAACCGCTAAAATATGTACGTTTATGGTATATGGTAGGTTACGGTCAGTCCATCACTTACAAACGTAGTTCAATATATGGCATTATTAACTGACAGTAGTTACATCTACATATCATACAATGATTCCATATCAGGAAACCATCGTTATATTCAATGGCACTTACTTGATGCCCAAGACATCCAAAGCTTAAAACACAATTGAAAATAGCATAATTCATCACATCAAAGATCAAAATTAGTTATACATTACATTACACACTACAAACCAACTTATATTCATGAGAACTCAATTTTGAGTTTTCACGCCTAAAGATTCCTCAAGGCGATTTATTATCGCACTTTACAGTCAGCATGTTCACAGAAACAATTCTCTTAACAATGCTAATAACTCGTGAAATATGTTGGTGTACAGTGTACTAATAAAAATATAGTGTTTGATATACACAGTATACAAATCCGCACAAAGGGGATACAGCGTTCAACTCAAAAAATAAATCAATGTATCTTATATACACAGTATACAAAACCGCACAAAGGGAATACAGCGTCCAACTCAAAAAAATAAATCAATGTACCTTACGTACACAGTATACAAATCCGCACAAAGGGGATGCAGCGTTCAACTCAAAAAAATAAATCAATGTATCTTATATACACAGTATACAAAACCGCACAAAGGGAATACAGCGTCCAACTCAAAATACTAAATCAATGTATCTTATGTACACGGTATACAAATCCGCACAAAGGGGATACAGCGTTAAACTCAAAACAAGAGGCCCAGAGGGCCTGTATCGCTCACCTGGTTTGCAATGCCAAATAATGTTCTGAATACAGGTTCATTGTTTCTTTTCTGAAGGAATTTGAATATTTACCTCTAAATCCCCTATTGGGCCCCACCTCTCCTGCCCCAGGGGGTCAGAGCCAAAATTTACACAAGTTCTGTTCCCCTTCCCCCAAGGATGTTTGTGGCCAAATTTGGTCACAATCCAAGCAGAACTCTAGGACAAGTAGCGATTTATAGGATTTACCTCTATTTCCCCTATTGGGCCCCGCCTCTCCTGCCCCCGGGGGGTCAGAGCCAAAATTTATACAAGTTCTGTTCCCCTTCCACCAAGGATGTTTTATGTGCCAAATTTGGTTAGAATCCGTGCAGAACTCTATGACTAGTACTGATTTAAATGATTTACCTCTATTTCCCCTATTGGACTCCACCCCTCCTGCCCCCGGGGGGTCAGAGCCAAAATTTATACAAGTTCTGTTCCCCTTCCCCCAAGGATGTTTGTGGCCAAATTTGGTTACAATCCATGCAGAACTCTAGGACAAGTAGCGATTTATAGGATTTACCTCTATTTCCCCTATTGGGCCCCGCCCCTCCTGCCCCCGGGGGGTCAGAGACAAAATTTATACAAGTTCTGTTCCCCTTCCCCCAAGGATGTTTGTGGCCAAATTTGGTTACAATCCATGCAGAACTCTATGAATAGTAGCGATTTAAAGGATTTACCTCTATTTCCCCTATTGGGCCCCACCCCTCCTGCCCCCGGGGGGTCAGAGACAAAATTTATACAAGTTCTGTTCCCCTTCCCCCAAGGATGTTTGTGGCCAAATTTGGTTACATTCCATGCAGAACTCTATGACAAGTAGCGATTTATAGGATTTACCTCTATTTCCCCTATTGGGCCCCGCCCCTCCTGCCCCCGGGGGGTCAGAGCCAAAATTTATACAAGTTCTGTTCCCCTTCACCCAAGGATGTTTGTGGCCAAATTTGCTTACAATCCATGCAGAACTCTATGACTAGTAGCGATTTAAAGGAAATGTTGACGGACAGCCGGACGCCGACGGACGACGGACGACGGACGCCGCGCCATGACATAAGCTCACCGGCCCTTCGGGCCAGGTGAGCTAAAAATAAATCAATGTATCTTATATACACAGTATACAAATCCGCACAAAGGGAATACAGCGTCCAACTCAAAAAAATAAATCAATGTATCTTATGTACACAGTATACAAATCCGCACAAAGAGGATACAGCGTCCAACTCAAAAAAATAAATCAATGTATCTTATATACACAGTATACAAATCCGCACAAAGGGGATACAGCGTCCAACTCAAAACAATAAGTCGACATACTTTATGTACACAGAATACAAATCCGCACAAAAGAGACAGAACGTCCAAATCAAAACAACAAATCGACTAATTACTTAGCATGAAGCAAACATCTTAAAATAATTATCATATCTAATATAATAAGAGGCCCATGGGCATTAACCGTCAACTGAATTCGGATATAGAATGAAATAAAAATATAAACACTATATATTGGCCTATCAGGCCCTTGAAGTCAGTCAGTGATTTAATAAATGACTTTTTAGACTATGAAATGTATTTGATTCCATCAAATCTATGAATATGAATATGATGTTAAATGAAATCTCTGGCTAATAATTCTAACCAAGTTTGATTCAGTTCCTATGAAAATTGAAAAAATAATGCTCATAAATGTGTTTTTGCTTTAAAAAATATAGTAAATTTGACCCCCTCTTCGGGAAAAATCTGAAACTATAAAGCTATGAAATTCAATTTTTTGTAAAGGACCATAAGACCTTTTATTCTATGAAGAGTATTTCAGAGAATTTTCAAAGAATTTTACCCCTTATAGCTCCTCCTGCAACCCTCCTGGCGGTGGGGGCCATATAATTCACCATTTTGATTGATCTTATAACTTAGAAGGATTGTGCAAAATTTCATTGAGTTTGCATCAGCAGAATTGGAGAAGTTGAAAATGTAAATTGTTTACGGACATTCGACGGACGACGGACAACGACGGACAAAAGGCGAATCGAACAGGTCACTTAAGATTTCGTCTCAGGTGACCTAAAAATTAAGGACCATTGATTAGGTCCATTTGGTGGTAGAATATCAAATAATGCATTATTGAATTTTACGCGTTACAACACTATATAAACCTTAGCAAAGGAGGTCCATAATTGATAAATATGATATGCCAGTAGATAAAGTATACACTATAATAAATGTCTCAATATAACAACACAAAAACGTTAAAATAAAGAACAGAAAATTTCAATGCAATTACAACATCGGCTTTGCATAGTTCCTAAAGCTGATAATGCAAGTTAAAAAGGATTTTATGGTGAGATAGAACTGGACAGACGCACTGTAATGTCGAATAACGTTATAGACATTTTAATGAATGCATTTTAACTTGCATTGTCGCAATGTAAAGATAGGTATATATCCACAACAATATATACATGTACATATTAATATGATGTATATATGTGAAATTGTTTCTAATCTAGGATGTATACATAATCAGCACCAATACGATTAAGGATAGTTTACTTATTATGTAAATGTCAAAAATATAAGAGATTTCCCTGTTCTACTCTCTAGGTAGGGAATAATTCTTTTTCTTTTCTGCCTTATGATAAAAACTACAAATACGCAAATCAATAAATCAAGTTGTAGATTTCTATTTTACTTCGCCAAAAACTTTGTTGCACTGTGACAAACAAGAAGCTAAATCATTTTGAAATATTCACTGTCATAGACATAGTAACTAATATTTATGAAAACCAGTTAAACAACTCTTTTTACCGGGTAAACATCAACGAAAATATGTGATGATAGGTGGAATTCCGATTGCAATGATCATAAGGTCAAAGTTCAGCACGCACGTGAAGCACGAGCTCGTGCACGGGCTGCACAGGTTATTTCTTTATTTGCATATGACGTTTTTCAACTTCCGGTTTATCACCGGGTAAGACGAAGAAATATTTCTTTCACCGGATCCGGAAAAACGATGGAGTAGAATAACATGTGAACATAACCATGTCAAGAAAATGTCTTCACAAAGAATATATTTTTACTTAAATCTAAAAAGATAGATTTGAATATCCTATTTTGCCACCTACATTAAAATGTTCAGAACTGTTTTTGTGACCATGATATAACTTTCGCGCAAATTGGTTTTTGCGTTTCAATGCCTAGCGTTATTTTCACAGTTAAAGAATTTCGCAATTTTGATCTCAAAAAATCTACTGCAGCTTTAATTGAATTAATCAATTTCGTGGCAATCCGATTTTATGAAAATTATTTACAAGTGAATACAATGATTGACAGTGGTGTATATTTTTTATCAGATAATATGATATTAATATAAAGCTTTCTCTCTTACTAAAACCCGTTCTCAATCACACTCTTTATATCAAGATATATCAATAAAACATTCTAATTGGTGCACTGATTTCTTATTTCTACTTTAATAGGTATATATCCACAACAATCTATACATGTACATATTAATATGATGTATATAATAGATTATGTGAAAGTGTTTTCTATTCTAGGAAACATACGGAAAAATAAAATCAACAAAAAAATAACGTTAATAAAATGTTTGTTTAGAAAGAAAACTATACAAAATATCACCCTATAAGACAACCGATACCATTGGTATCTCGGTCATCAAGATGAAACAGAAGCAGAAATGTCTATCAGCAGTTATTCATATCTTCGATCGATTTCCTTGAGTGACTATTTCCTCAAATACTTATTTGAATGATGATATACCCAATGTATTGATAATCTATAGAACTGAAATATGAACAAACCACCCAGGTAAGTACAATATAGATCATATAACAGTCTACCTTTAGGTAGGCAATATAATTAAAGTACAAAAACAAGTATATAATCAAAATATATAAACATTATAACAAGGTGATAAGTATGATAGTATTTACAAAAACCAACATTATTTAAATCGGGACGGACCATATTAACTGATGTTCTGAAGGCACTTCATTCCAATTAATATGTACAACAAACGTGTACATAATAGATTACCACAGACCGTAAACAGACTTAATGTTGTAAGCGAGTTTGCGTACTGTAAACCATTTGTCTTTCATTTTACTTTCGCGAATTTCGCGATAGCGGTAAATTCTCGAAAGTTTATCTCCACGAAAAAATACACACACCTGTAATTATATTGAAAGATATTTCCATTCAATATTTATATTCGCGAATGTTAATCGCCGCGAACTTGATTTGAAATCGCGTAATTTTGTTGCCGTGAAAAAAAGTTGGTTTACAGTATTTCGTTGTTGATAATATATCGCCGTGGAAACGTTTTCAACCACAAGTACATATATAGCTTTCAAATGAAAGTAAAATCGTGATGAATCGCGGCAATAGGTTGGTTTACACATACATATTGTACAAAAGGAAATAATCTTTATAATCTTAATATGCCAAAAGGTTCACTAACGGGACTAGTTTTCTCAGCAAAAACTCTCTTGCAAGATAAATTGTATAGGACACTGTCGAGACTCATACCGTCAGGGTACGCAAACCAATCAAAAGATGTAAATTTGCATAAGGCATAGCATATAACAAGAGCAAAAGTCTGTACTAATACATGTCTCAAATACTAGTATTATATGTAAGTCTAAATTTCAGTTACGCAGATAGTTACAAAATATTACACAATCTATGATTACCTAATCAATTACTTGATTGCTTTCTTTATTTACACACTTGTGTCACTTCTGACACTCAATTCAGCCAGATTTATCATATACATGTATGTTTGTATTGACTTTCCGAAACACAACTTGGAAATGATACATATCACCTCATATATACCATTGCATATTGCACAATATGCGTTTGGAATTCTGAACTTTTCATAGAGAAGCAAACTTATCGTCACTTATTTCTGTCTCTAACGCGTCCCCGCCCAAATCCACCTGTGAATTGAAATTGTAATTCGTAATCACAAAGGCTTTGACCGCGTCTTCCCAACCTTCTTCGATTCCCCTGTTCCCTATCGCGTTGCCCTTGATCTGGCCTTCCGTCTAGCTCTCCCCATCTACCGCCTCGTACTCTAGCATTTTCCCCTCCATAACCCTCAGCCCCCGTGGGTGATGTTGCTGACTCCCAAAATCCACTCGATCTGTTAGTCATTCTAGTGGTATTTCTACCTGCTCCATCCCGTGCATTTCCTTTCCCGCTTCTCATCCTCTCGTCACTTGCACCCATTCCATGACTCATTGCACCATTTCCGCCTCCTGACCCGAATCCATCTCGCCTATCATCCGATATACCATTACCATCCCATCTTCCTGTACCGAAGTCACCAACCCTGTACCCTCCTCGACCCCTGCTGTTTTGGCCCTGGACGAACCCAATGCCACCTTGGGTATCACCTTGTTTATCGTCACTGCTCCACTGTTCTCTACCTAACCCACCCATACTATACCCTCCTCGTCCTCTGGTGGTCTGGTTTGGCCATCCCGGAGGTAACCAGCCTCTGGTACCAGCACGTTCTCCCCTCCCCCTTTCTCTTTGTTGAAACGATTTCTGGTGTGGCGATTTCATATAAACCATTCCATATGGCAGTATTTGTTCAACATCATTATTACCAACTGTTTCGGAGTCATTTTCACCTAATCCACGCCCACCTCGTCCACCTCCCTTCTTGCCACGCTTGTTTCGTTTAGAACCACGTCCAATGTTTGCACGATTTTGAGACTCCTCATAATCGTTTCGCCATTTCTTCCAGAAAGTTTCCTGTTTGTAAAGAACTATTATTAAAATGATCTGAAAACTAAACAAATGTTTTGATGAAATCGTTCTTAATGATAATATTACGTCATTACGTTTTCAGCGTAAATGTAGTTTACAAGGATTATGTACCAATCCAAATGCTATAAACAGTTTCGACGCCGATTATACTATGTTGTCTATCAAACATATGCCTGCAATTACTCGTTGAAAAGTAAAACTAAATAACAGTCCCAACTTATGTAAAGTATATATTTTACTTACATAGGTTGAAGCCAATGGAATCCCTGTTTCACATTGAAAGCATTTCTTCTTGTTGAAGAAAGTAGATCCAATATGACCTTTTAAATAGAAGACGCAAATATGACATATTACAAAATATAAGACCAGTATTGTTTTAACGTGACAAGTACAGTCAACGCTTAAAAATCCTACACTGCTGACAAACTGTATTTCTTCAAAACAAGAGCAGACGAATCCACATTTTTCTTCAGTGACAAAAGTTATTCAGTATACAATTGCGTCCCAAGAAAAATCTATGGCACTATAACCTATATGGAATGAAGTACTGATTGTACATGCACCAAAAGTAAAATTATTGTATAGTATGGAGCAATTCCTCGAAGTATATATCCAATTTAGGGCGCTAACGCGCCCCATAGAATATATTCTTAGAGGAATTGCTCCATACAAGCATGGTTAACATAAAAGCGAAATCCAATCCCTAAATATATATATACACACGATTAACAACCAATTATTGTTCAAATGATGAGTATAATTTCTGCTATGTCTGTGCTGTTCAAATGGTAGAAATTGAGTTGATAGGATATCACATATTTCTGGCCTACATTTTTCGCGGCATGCGCATTTGTGAGTTTTTAGTTTTATTACGTTTTTTGCAGAGAAATATAAGGTTTTATGGTGAGAATATATGTGGTATTTTGGTATTTTTCACCCGAGTGAAAATATCAGTTTCGATATTTTCACTCTATATCGACCAATCCAAACACAGCATATAGAGTGAATTTATCATATTGGCGGGAATACGTTAATTTTTAAATATCAAACCAAAAATATAATAGTAATAGTACGTTGTACGGGCATATTATTATTTTACGTTAATTTTCTTTGCAGTATGCACCTCACATGTGGAACTTAATCAGTAAGCGCGGAAAGATTAAAGAAGGTAAACAGGTATCGCGGCAGATTGAAACAGATTTACTAATATCAATAGACCTTGTCTAGACTTAGGACAGAGATGTAAAAATATAATGAATATAATAATCTTTGTTCCTAGATGAAAAAACAGTTATATTTGATCACATGAGATGGAAACTTTTATATTTTTCAAATTTCCACTACCTCGATCAAATAAAATTGTTATTCATCAAGAAACAAGGAATAACCTATGTAATGAAATATCCGAGAATATATATCTACGCTCAAAAACCATATCAACAAATTCAACTCGTCACATGTAAATAAGTACACTACAGAATCCCAGAACGAAAGTATGATATCTGAAACGGTTTGAAAGAGAAAATAGTCTTTGCAAAAACATTCAAGTTTACAGTACATTTGATGCACTTACCTTTAGGACATATGACCCAATCATCTATGTGAATACCGATAGCCTGGAGAGAGGGGAAGGTAATGGCCTGTTTGACTTCAGATTGGTCTGACGGATGTAAACCCAACGTTTCTTGTACTTTTTCCAGCTCATTACGACCAAACGTTTCAGAATTCCTGATGAAGGTGTCAGCGTCTAGTAAAGCTGCATTTGATACTGCATTCGCTTTTACTTTGTTTTCGCTCTCCTCCAAACCATCATCATCAGGTTCATCAAAGATTTCTTCCTCAGAGTCGGATGACAGATGGTCTGTTTTACGACCTTTAGCTATGTGTAGAAGCCATATGGCAGACAATTTGATAAACGCCTGATTGATGCAGAATCGATCTTGATGCCGTATATCTACTGAGAACTTTAGATTATCAAGAAATTGCGTGAGGCGGAGAGTGGTTGATACACCCCAAGTGTAGGTTTTCTCTAGGAATTTCTGATATTCGTTGAGTTTGTTTTGCAAAAACCAGAAAGTGTTCAATTGCTTTAAATATGACCGAGCCTCTTCCACACCTCCACATATGGTCGGGTACAAATATTCTTCTTCTGACCCCATCGTTATTATCATTTTCATAGCCGCAACGTTTTGCTGTTGTTTTTTCAAGCGGTTGTTGTATCGTGGATGCCATCTGATAACGTTTTTGCATGCTGGACAGCACAATAGACTTAAGGTGGAGTTTCCTTGTTCAAACGATTCTTCTAAGTGTGTAGCAACATGTTCATGGCCACAGTCTTCAAGACGTACAATACGGACGTCACCAACGGAAAGCCATTCATCGTCTAACTCCGACCACTTCGTTGGGTCACAGACAAGACACAGGTTCGGACAAGGGTCACCACAGTATCCCATGCAAGGGTGTTTACATTTCAAGAGTTTCGGACATGGCTGTTTACACGGGGGTTTGTCACATTCCTCATAACACAAACGGGAACAACTACGATGTGGACATTGTATAGGGCATTTCTGTTTGCATGGGATACATTCACGAAAGCACGGGTGTTCACAACGCCGATGGGGACACAGGTTTTCGCACCTTTTATAACAATGCTTACATGATCCACATGTTTTACTGCTGCATGTATGTCCGCATATTTGACGTTTACCACAGGACTCCTTACATTCACCATGCGTCAGAGTGTCGAAGCACTCAGTGCATTTTCTGGGACAATCGTGCCCACAAGACATTTTTGTTAAACAGTTCGAGGAACATGTTTTCTTTGCCGCCAAATGGCATTCGACATTTGTGGAATGTCCGCATGAAAATGTTTTGTTCACAAGTACTTTACACGTAGGAAGCGTCGATAGTATCGTAATTGGTGTTTTATACATGACACGTTCTTCTTCCAGTGTATCTAGTTCCGTTTTGACATGACAGGGGATTGTGACTGTGTGTCCACATTTCGTCAAAGTGTACTTAACTTCCTCATTACATTGAAACCTCTTTGTTGACCTTCTTTGAATTAATCCTGAGAAGTTACTATATTGTTCAGAACATTTTATGTCCCTATTATGTCCACAAGGCAATGGTTTACTGACGATCGTACCACATTCTGTGTACCGATTTGGAGAATTATAGCATTCTATTTGAATAGTATGCCTACATCTTGGGTGAGGTTTTTCGACGATTTCTTTACATCGGAACAAACTGGGTGGTTTGGAACACTTCATCATTTGTGAATGTTGGCACTTCGGAACTATCTTTGACACGATAACTTTACAAGACTCTCTATATTTGTATGAAGAAGGATCCTCCGAGCATTCCATATTTTTTTCATGATTACAATCCTTTAGACGCTTCATGACCATTTGCCGGCAACTTTCTTTCGCAGGGTCTTTGTAACATGGGGTTTCCTGCTCATGTCCACATTTCGGTATAATCTTTACCACTTTCACTTCACATTCACAGCTCGAAGGGTAATGACATCTCCTTGGACATTCGTGATTTTGGTCGCAACGTTTCGAACATTTGTCTCGGCATCTTGCGTAACCAGATTCGTAGCATTTCATTACCTCAGTATGTGAGCATTCCCATGATTTAGTGATTTTCTCTTCACATCTACGTAGATTGTAGAAACGGTCGAACCGGTTGCAAATGACATCATAGCTGTGTCCACATTTTTCGTGGGTTTTCGTTAACAGTTTGTCACACCGAACATCGGCAGGATTTTTGTAACACTTCATTTCAGCCTCATGGCCACACTTGGATAGAATACGATGTACGTTTACGTTACATTGGTATGAATGGACGTCAATGCAGCACTCCATCTCGGCTTCATGTCCACAAGACTCTAGAGTCCGCGTCACCATAACACGGCATTTGTACTTCTCTGGATTTACATAGCATGCTATTTCTGCCTCATGTGAGCATGGCTCCAGTATTCTAGTAACGATTACCCCACATTTGTATGTTTTAGTATCGACATGGCATTTTAGATTAACCAAATGCCCACACCCAAGCTCACGTTCTACAACGGTATCACATCGGAATTCTTGTGCTGATTCACAACATTTCATTACGCCGCTATGTCCACATGGTAGGACTTTTGTCATAACCACTGGACACTCACAATTCCTGTCAAAATGACATATCTTTTGACAAATGTGATCATTTTCGCACGTTTTTGCACATGGTCGCTTGCACACATATTTGGTATGTTCTTTGTCGACAGGGTGACAGTGGAGTCTGCACGCATGTCCACAGGACAACCGGAAGTCACATTTTAATTGACATCCTCCATCTGGCGATTTCGTGAAATCAGAAGCGTCTTCTGCTTGTATTCCTTCAGCGTTTGGATGGTTTTGACAGTATAGTGGCAGAGACTTTCCAAATTGACCTGCCAATTTGACCTTTTGAACAACATCAGCCCAGCGTCTATTCCCAGCTTTAAACATGTTAAAATTCCCGATGACATACAATCCTTTCTTTGCACGAGATAACGCCACACATATCCTATTCTCTCTTGACAGAAAGCCGATCTTGCCTTCATTGTTACTGCGTACAATTGACAATAGAATTATGTCATTTTCTTCTCCCTGGAAGTTGTCTATAGCAACTGTCCTTACGCCTTCGAATTCGTGTCTAGGCATACAGTCTCGGATGCAGAACATTTGACCTGTGTACGCAGCCAAAACTGTTATTTGTGAACCTTTGTATCCTTGCTTCAGTAAATATCTGCAAAGATTAGCAATATATTGAGCCTCATGTTTATTGGAATAGCTCCTGATATCGTCAGCATAGTTCTCAGCTTGGTTGTGATTGATGAAGAACACGTCTTTTCGAACGCCCCTGATATGTTCGTATTGATGAACATTTTCGTTGTCATCTAGGACATCATATATATCCCGAACAAGTGTAGATATTTCCGGTCGCATTCTGTGTTGTCGTTGAAGGCAGTGGTTTTTTATGCCATTGTTCAGCATTCTTTCAAACATAGAAAGTGATAGGTTGTACTTCAGTGCCAGCTGGATAACCGACGGTTTCGGTTCAAGTTGCTTGTGGTCTCCTATTAGAATGAGATGCTCGCATTGCGGACTGAGCGCAGTGACAATATGTGCTTCCAAGACTTCTGCGGCCTCCTCTACGATAACGATCCGTGGCCCGATTTCCGTGAGAACATCCTGGTACCTCGCTGCCCCTGTAGTTGTCATACCAATCACGGTAGAGTTTCGTAATATTTCAGCATCCACTTCTTTTTTCTCTTTTTCGTAGGCCTTGATTGATTCATAGTACTCTTGTTCCAAATCACCAATATGATTATTATGATGTTGTTTATATAGGTTTACCCAGTATCGATACAAATTCCAGCGGCGCCCTCGTTGTAGTTTGCGTAAACTACCCTGAATTCCTGCAACATCTTGTTCATGCAATCTGTTCTCGGATTTCAACTTGGATAGTATCATTTTTGCCTCCCGTTGTAACAATAATTGAAAATTTTCGTCAACTTGTTGATTTGTTCTGATTTCAAATAAAATGTCTTCAGTTTGTTTATTGATGTCGAGACCAATGTTCCCCTGGAATTGAGTACCAAAGTCATCGTCTTCTATCCGTCTATCATCTTCTACTTTTTTCGCTTCGTCGTCTTCGTACTCTGCACTTGCTTGACAAGGAGTTTCAGTTTTCTCGTTAAAAGCTGATCCCGTCGCCACTCCGTAAGAACTCTTTTTATAAGCATTGCCAGTTCTTCGAAGTAAATTTTCCTTGTCAGCTTCCAGCCATTTATAGAGTTTCTCAGAAGGATAGAGTTTATCGTCGTTATCTAAAGAACTCACAGTGATGTTCGAGCATAAATGGCCGTAACAACTCAATGTCGAGAATTGTATCCTGAAGATGACAAAGACTGTATGCGCTGAATGAAATCTGTTTATGTTGCCTTGTTATAGAAATGTACAATTGGTCTAATTTTGTTTCGTGTGTTTGCATTCCATCCCATGAATAACGATGACGACGCTTTTTTAACGAAAACTCTTCCATCGATTCGTTTTCAGATCTCCCTCCAACGCGCACAATCTCATTACACCAAATGTCTTTTGTTTTTTTGTCAAGAAATTGGACGATACCTTCCATGAATTGATCTAGGGCGTGATTTGTATAACATACAACCAGCATTTGTTCCTTTGGTTTATGTGACATGCTTCGATCATCTTGCCATACATCCTTGTTATGAAGGAGGGCTTTGGCGATCTGAAGGCCGACGTGTGTTTTTCCAGTACCCGGAGGCCCCTGTATGAGGACAAACTCTTGTGTAAGAGCAGCATGGAAGGCTTCAAACTGGGACTGGTCAAGATGTAGCTGTTCAGCCGACGGCCAATGACTAACAGGGTCGTTGACTTTTACATTAAGTAACCTACGTGACCGATACCCAAATATGAAGCTTTCCAAGACTATGGGTTCTAAGTCGTAAGTGATGTTATCATCCTTCAGATATAGCGGGCGATCGACATCTGTCATACACCGGACTATATACTTTTCAAAGGGCAATTTCCCATCCCCCAGCCTCTGAAGGCCAACCAGAACATGCCTGTACGCTTCGAAGTAAGCCGTTGATTCCACCATAGTGAACTTAGCATTCCGAGGTAGCCTTACCTCACCAACTTCAGATGGGAAAACAATTTTAAAACTATGATTTTTCATAAGTTCATCCCTTTCAGACTCAGCAACAACTGCAAAGACCATCGTATGGAAATCATCAGTCGACAGACAAAGCAGAGATCCATAAAGAAGTCTTCGACTTGACTTCCATTTGATTCTTTTCGCGTGTGCAGGATCAAGTGTTACAGTGTACTGTTGGCCTTCAACTACGTTATGCTTCTCATATTCAATAGAGACATTTTTGTACAAACGGCCGTCCTGTAGTCTTTTAACGTTATGACCGGCGCTGACCTCCTGTACATACTGTGTTATACCCTCACGTAATGGACTAATGCAATCTTCTCGGTAAAGACGGAACTGGACATCCAGGTAATGCTTGAGACTTTCGTAGGCACCGCGTGCCTTGTTCTTGCGCAGAAACGCACCACGGGATCCCAAAAAGATATCAGAGACTCTTGGCAGGATAGGAATTTTTCGAAAATCATCAGGTGCGGCCTGCTTCTCGAACGGTAACCGTGGATTGTCAGCGGAATGCGTTACCATTCTCTTCATTACGCTATCTCGCATTTCACCTAGAGTGTCAGACAATCTGACAATAGCGATTCGGTGTTCCCCTTCCGCTGTTAGCAACATTTCTTCTGTCCTTTTCTGAAGAATTATTATCAGACCAAATGCGTTTGTAAACGAACTAGGAAGGCGGTCGGATACTTGTTTTAGTATTTTCACTAGGTTCTCCATTAAACTAAGCCTCATTTCTTCATCAATACTACTAGCTAACGCCGAGGATGTCGATACAAGATCCCGCATAAAGAAGTTTGAACTGACAAGGACAGTCAACAAGTCTATAACGTCGGGTACATCTTTACTATGCGTCGCTTTGAGTAGGACCGCCACCATCTGAATGACGAAGTCGGGGGCATGGCCTGGTCGACTAAGAGTCGTCTCAGTTCGACGTCTCTCTTCGTGAACTAAGGAGTCAAGTAAATCTTCACATGTCGTAGATTCAGCAAGGAACTCTTGTAGTTGACTGCTGGTAAAAATGGCAGTTTGTTTGGACGCCGCCATTGTGTAAGAGTATTAACTACTTACGATATGGCACACAGTTCGTTGTCCGCTAGACGGCGAGGCAGCTCCAGAAACTGATACCTGTAAACACAAATTTAATATTTTGATCATGGACACACAAATATATCTCTTAATATATGATGTTTCCATAATCATATCTTAGTTACAATTAGCATAACATAGATAACCTTGCTCCTGTTTATAGTGGTATTTCACTGAAGCATCCCGCTGAAAATACCGAATAGCATACTGCATCCAGTCACATTATACTGACAACATGCACACCATACGCAAACCACTCTTTTTATGCTGAGCATTAAGTAGGAGCAGAATCTATAACTTTTATCTACTATCTTTCCTACTATACATTTGAAAAATGCACAAAATACATAAAACAAATGCCCAAAAACAAAACAACATACAGGAATTTACTTTAACATTGCAGGACATCCAACAAATATTTAATATTTAAAACAGAATAAATAAATCTATTGTCTACAAATATATACATACTGTAACGTCATTGTACCCAAATTGATACCAATACACTCAGATTTCTCTTATATGACATTTGTTGCTTGGTGTGCTTCACTTTTTTCTGTTTTGTTTTCAAAAAGAGCATACAAACTTTATTTTGATGCTTTGTTTTTGTTATTACAGTGTTTATTTTTACTGTTAGAACGATTAATAGCATGTGTCGAAATTTCTAGTTTTGTCACATGATGTGTACCCAAATTGATACCCAGCAAGAAAATTTTTATAAAATTAAGAAAAATCAATGTATATAGATTTTTGTAATCTTATTTTCTAAAGGGGATGCAGTTGTGTTTATTAAACTGAGTTATACTGAATACAACTATACATTTTACTGTAAAAATTGTACAAGTGTTTTCACAACAGAACCTGCGCTAATTCAGTACCCCCGTAAGACCATGTAATGACCTGTATGATATTTCAATGATTTAAATTCAGTTTTTGTGGCATTCACCTAAGCCTATATAGCTCCATTGTGGTGTATATGTCATAAGACCACTATCAATTATTTTAAATGATTGTAAAAAAAATCAATGTTAAAAAACTACAAACATTACTATAAATCAATCAAGTTACAAGATACTTGAATCTAGTAACAGTTTTTGTAAAAAACAAGATGGAGAAATAACGCTGTACAAAGAGCATTTTGCACGCGATTAGATAAAAAAATAATGTAAGGCAACTATATTTTTTCTATTTCTGTTATGTGTTTATATCTTGAATTTCATTATTTAATAAAATTCTCTTTGAGGAAACCTTACGCTTTAAAAAAACTAATATAGTACAAATAGTAATTGTCGCATGGACACATTTCTAGGGATTAACACATTTCAGACAGAGTTATCGATTTCAAAGTTATCTTTCAGAGAAAATAACAGAAATAGTTACATAAAACGAAGCGTAATTATCAATAAATGATGTATCTTTGATATCATCACTGAGAAATGAGGTAAACTTTAACAACACAAATGTTTTAGGTATTTTTTTCAATTAGGGTATCAATTTGGGAACAGTATCAATTTGGGTACAATGACGTTAGATATGATGAGAAACATTAGATGATTTTTATCTAGTAAGACTACATTTATATGCTGATCTGTTTTTTCTAGTACAGTTGTTAAATTTCAATTTGTTTATCTATCCATTAATCATAAAAAACTATGGAAGATTGAGTGAAAGTGATGTTGTTTTGTGATAAATGTCTATGTTAATAGAATTAATGTGATGAGTCATCTAGTACATGCCGGCATTTGGCTCTATAGAAACACACACACACATATATATGTCTATATAGCCAAATGTCTGTGGTACATGTGTATATAAGTCGTGTGGTGAATGAGAGCCCTCCTGTGTGGAGACATTTGTTTATATTTTTGAAGGCTGATCCCAAGGCCCCAACCTTGGCAGCATTCAGATGTATAACATGTCTGGGCATTAAATGCTTTTTTTCTGGTCTTTTTTTAACTCTTTTATCTACTATTAAGATGTGTTTTGGCCAAGGGAAAGAACCCATAGCCTTCCTCACAAGTCTACAAAAGTTAGGCGGTGTGAAGGGAGATGTTAGGAACACGAAAGTTGTGAGAAGGAAGAGAAAGGTAAGATCATCCAATAGGACAGTGGATACAATTCTAACGTTCAACGTGTACTGTGTTTTTGTCTTTTTCTTATTATTTAATACCACTCAAACAGGTCTCGGCAAAATGCAATATGTTAACCTGAAAGAAAGAAACACCTCGTCTGGTAATTTGAGTTATATATCATTTAACAATGTAGAGTATTCGTGTTCAAATGTGAATACCACAAATCACAGGAACCGGGGATATGTAACAGGAACCTTCTCCTTCAATTTACCTATTGTACTTTTCTTACCTTCATGATTGACACAGGTTTTGTGAAATTTAAACCTGTTTTAATTAACGACCACCTATGTGTATAGACCAGGTTTTAGACCCTGCTTAAACTAGTGATTTTTGTATTCCTATATATCACTTCTTAGGTATACTTGAAAATAATTTGATAAATAAGTGTATATGCCTCATGCCTAACCTTATATGTATGTACTGTTGATTGTTGTGTTGTTTGTAAATTTTGGCAAAATATGCAAAATAAAAAATTTACATTTCAGCTTAGTAAGTCCACAGGGTCGATTCATTTTTCTGTCACCAAATAACAATGCCATTATGTTACTAGTGTCTATAGCATGTACCAGGGCGCTGGTTTGACCGGATTCGACTAAACAAAGACATACACATCGAGTCCTTTTTGAGACTTGTTAGGAAAATGGATTATATGATGTAAATATTGAATATAGGAAGTGATTTTTATCATCACAAATACTTCTTTTTTATACTTTGAGGAACACGGAACATGAAACGAAGACTAATTTTAAGGTAAAATGTTCAACAGCTGTATTTGGGGCGAAACATGCAGGTTTATGGAAATGCGCTTATAAACTCTTAAAGTTAAATTAAACAAGTTTTTTTTTAATTAATCCCCACTTTGTTCAAATAATATTATATACAATAAATGTGACGGCGACTGACAAAATGGGCCCAGATGCGGCGATTATGACGTCGGAATAAATGACGTTATAAAGTTACGCACAATTTTTGCCGACGTCACCACGTGTGTTTGCGGAAACTTTCAATAAACTACGGTTCATTAAGCCCGCATTTTATGTATAAATTTAACTACCTGTACAATATCAATATATAATATGAAGGGTAGACTGGTGAGTGTCGGGTGATCAATATATACATGTATGTACTTTCTATTAAAAATATAAATATTAAGCACATAAGAAAAAAATCTTGAGATTGTTTTTCTCTTCGTTTGTAGAGATGACAATTAATGAATTCATGGAAATTAATCAAAGTTAAGAGTGAAAAAATCCTGATTTATCTCAATCAGTTGTTAATGCAGTTATTCGACTGAAATTCCAATATGCCACATGTCATGGGATCCATTCAAAAATATTTAGAAATAAATTTAATAATACAGTTCAACATTTTTTTATCTTATATACACTTGGTGCAATATTGTTTCTCGACGGATATAATGGAACTTCCGAAGGCTTTGTTCTTTCGTAAGTTAATAATATTTTGCAATATGTCGTTACATATTTGAAATATAATGTAGAAAATCAAAGCCGTAAAAGTCACTGAAATTATACTGAATACGTTGATATACATAATAATATGCATGTATCAAAAATATCATGAGTGCGGAAACTTAAAATGCAAACAATGGGATGTTGTTTTAATGACAAAGTAAAGGCAAGAAAAATGTGTTAGAAATATTTCTTCAGAAATCTTAGAGGACAAGGATGCAGATTTCATCAGCCGATAATTGAATTCTGTAGATGAAACACAGGCGTTTGGCTCTATAAATATTTTTTTCTCTTTACATGTATAGATATGCAATTCTAGTAGAGAGAGAGGGGAGATATGATCTATAGAACACCTGTGGATAATCTTTAATCTTGTACGAGAATAAGTTTTCTTGCCGGACTATGCGACGATGATAATAACAAGGAATACATCGTCCGGTTAACATTTAGAAACGAATCATGTGACTTTAATACGGTATTTATAGTGGACGTCCGTATATTTCAGTGCTTATGCTTTGGTAACAGCCCCTTCCGGTTAGGCTAAGATGTACGTACAATGTATATATTCCCGGCATAAATTTTAGTCATTTTTGCCTGGTCTCCGGCCGGACACTGGTCAGACATGGCCGCCGGTGCCCTAAAAGTTTCAATTCGAAGTTAAAATATCTCCGGTGTCCCGTTGAATTTCATAATCGACCACATATCCTTCACTTATCGTTTAAGCATCGTCCGATACCCGGCTGGGAATCAAGCGGCAATCACATCGCCCGACATTCGGCCGGGCACAGGGCCATGTATAGTTTCTATATGAAAAATAACCAGAAATACATATAAAATAACACTATTTTTTATATGTATTTCTGGCTATTTTTCATATAGAAACTATACATGGCCCTGTGGGCCGGGCCTGGTACAACTCTCCTTAGAAATTCGTTGTCCATTAGATACTCGGGCGATATTCGTACGATGTCCGGTGAATAGGCCGGTTATCGCCCGTCCATCATATGATAATCGGCCGATTAGCAATATATATGTTAGGTCGATAGTTACTGCCTCGTCGACCCCCCCCCCCCCCCCCCCCCCCCCCAAAAAAAAAAAAAAAAAATCTGTGGAAACAGACGCCGTACGATTACCGCATCGTCCTTTTTATGTAAATCATGTCGGACAAATTTTTTACCGGTATTGCCCGATGTGGGAAAATGGCCAAAAACCAGCGGTGTACTCCCGATTACCCCCTATCTCCAGATACCGGCCGACCATTGTGACCAAAGAATTAATTCTGATGACATTATACAGTACATGGTGTAGGGAGTTGTCAAGCGACGAAGATAATTTATATACATTTGTACAGTTTTGTGAGGATCCCGCACACCAACCCCACCCGGTCTAGTTAATTCACTAATCAATGCTGAAATCTTAGGGTGAAGCATTATTTCTCAGTTCATCTACAGTTCTTTATACCATCTGGAAATTTTAAATCCCCTTAATGTCTTAGTCCGATACCCGGCTGGGAATCAAGCGGCAATCACATCGCCCGACATTCGGCCGGGCACAGGGCCATGTATAGTTTCTATATGAAAAATAACCAGAAATACATATAAAATAACACTATTTTTATATGTATTTCTGGCTATTTTTCATATAGAAACTATACATGGCCCTGTGGGCCGGGCCTGGTACAACTCTCCTTAGAAATTCGTTGTCCATTAGATACTCGGGCGATATTCGTACGATGTCCGGTGAATAGGCCGGTTATCGCCCGTCCATCATATGATAATCGGCCGATTAGCAATATATATGTTAGGTCGATAGTTACTGCCTCGTCGACCCCCCCCCCCCCCCCCCCCCCCCCAAAAAAAAAAAAAAAATCTGTGGAAACAGACGCCGTACGATTACCGCATCGTCCTTTTTTATGTAAATCATGTCGGACAAATTTTTTACCGGTATTGCCCGATGTGGGAAAATGGCCAAAAACCAGCGGTGTACTCCCGATTACCCCCTATCTCCAGATACCGGCCGACCATTGTGACCAAAGAATTAATTCTGATGACATTATACAGTACATGGTGTAGGGAGTTGTCAAGCGACGAAGATAATTTATATACATTTGTACAGTTTTGTGAGGATCCCGCACACCAACCCCACCCGGTCTAGTTAATTCACTAATCAATGCTGAAATCTTAGGGTGAAGCATTATTTCTCAGTTCATCTACAGTTCTTTATACCATCTGGAAATTTTAAATCCCCTTAATGTCTTAGGAGCTTTATGGAGAAAAAAACTGTCTCAGGAACTCAGGGGTCTGAGAATTATATCAATTTGTATCTGTGTACCAGGATGTCCATATTTTGGTTTAAACGGCGAAACTTGATCTAGACTATTATACCTCTTTAGTGATCTTTTGGCACTGTGGTGGGTTCAAATTGATATAAACTGTTACTAATTCTCAGAATCCTCTGTTTGAAACATGCTTTGCGTCTTTTTCTTTTCAATCGCGTTGATTGCAATATCTAAAGACCCTGTCTACAGCACATTTTCTTTACGTTCTCCAAATATATTTAATAAAGTAGAACTCTAACAATTAGGTTTAGTTCTTGAGTTATCTAGCTGATATATAGAAAGGAACGGTCTGAAATGTATATGCGATTACTCGTTTCTTAAATTCGATCACTCCATCAACAATTTTTTTTTGATTTATGTGCCATATTGGGTCAGTATTACTAAATTCAGCAGTATGTATGCATGTACAATAGAGGCGTCTGTCTATCTACATGATATACAAAATGTAAAATAAAAAATGTGGCTAGGTCATTGGGAGATTGAACTGCGAACACTTCCTGATTCATAGTTTAACATATGTTAATATTCGACTCAAAACACACATTTAACATAAAAAAACCCAGTTTAAGACATACATCGTTTCAGTGCTTTAAGTGTTAATCTAGAAAAGAAACACCACAATAATTGAACTGAATTACCGTTGTTTACCATAACCACCCCTTTCCCACCACCATTCCCTGAGTGCTATAAAAAATGTATATACTTATGTATTATGACAAGTCTTTGCTCGATCCCGATTGCTTGCATGCATGGGCTATTGAAGCAGTTAACAAACCAGCACACTACAATCAGATTACGAAACACTGATATAAAACCAAGATGGAGCTATTTTAGATATTATATGCCGTATTGCGGATGAGATAGAACGACATTATTCCGGTTATACGGAAAGAAACATAGGGACTGTTTACCAACGTAATCAGCCTACGCGACGGGTGTTTAGACATGTACACTCTGGTTTCCAAGTGTGATCGCAAAGAGGGCGGAGGGTTCGGGCTCGATTCACTAGTACATGGTCAGCTCTCCTGTGTAGTTCGTCTATATAATCATACATATGAAGTGTATGCTTTGAAAACCTTATCTGACCTGAATATGATATCCCATGCATATGTCTTTTTTATTTGATCATTTGATCTACATTCAATTTAATTTTTGACGGTTTTGTTTACATTACTTCGTCTTAGCACATGAGCGCATACGCATGTGTGTGCATGTAGATAATATCTGTTCATGCATAAATGTAATATTATTTGATTTATTTGTTACATAAATATATCTCGTCGGTCGCCCCATTAGTGCTATTCGTATACCAACATTCTAGTTAAAAGAATCTGAAAGCATATACACTTTAATCAAATGCACTGATCTTCGGTTTTCGTGAAATTTTGAATACGAACATACAAATTAATATCATTGCATGGAATTTTCCTCATGAAGTTGTTCTTTTGGCGGTTGCTGTGGACCATGAATATAAAAAACCCAAAATTTGATGTCTTAATGGTATCATTGGCGAACTATATCTACACACGAAAACATTTGAAAGTTTTAAACCTCAAAATTAAAGTACACACGAATATTTTGCGTGTCATCCCGTCAAATCGTAGAATTAGATTTATAAATTTACGTGTCACAGATTAATTAATGTAGTTACATGTAACACTGATAGAGCTAAAGCAAAAATTTGTTAATAAATTGCAAGTACAGTATTAAAGACCAGTCCAAAGCATAGCCATATGCACATGTTTTTATATAACATCATTGGCAGCCTTGTGACATGACGTCAATGATCATGACGTGATGATCTGACGTCGCTAAAAATGTACATGTTGCCTCATTTAAAATCGCATATCTCTGAAATGCTTCATCCTACGACTTTAATATTTTGTAAACGTGATCTACACACCATAAAGTATTTAAAAATGTAAAAAAATGAAAATGTGATTTTTCCTCATCTGGGCCCATTTTGTCAGTCGCCGTCACAAATATGTACATTGGTATTAATTGGGACGCCACACATATGCCATATTTGCATGTTATAATCTATAGCCGCCATTTGCCATCGATATATGGTTCACTCGAATCACTACCTATACTTCTGCTAGAATGTTTTGCATAGTTTGTCAAAATCTACAAACAACACAACTATCTAAGAGTCAACAATAATATCTAAGTTTAAGACGGACTCACTTTCTAGCAACTAAGTTATGTTCAAGTACACCTAAGAAGTGATATATAGGCATACAAAAAAATCTCTAGTTTAAACAGGGGCTAAAACCATAATAAAACCACTGTTATATGGTCCCAAACGACCATTTCCAACACAATTCGGGTTTGGCTGTAAATGAGAAATGAAATCTCACACTGTTGCTATGTAGGTCATACTTTTTCAAACACAATACCTTTATGTATTCCAATCACTTAATTACGCATGGGATATAAAATTATTGAACTTATATTAAACTATATACTCAATACTCATGTGAGACACTTTATTCAAGTGTTTATATGTGTGACGAATTTGGACTAGGTTGATTATCAGTGACCATGAATCCTCGATGCTCCATGGGTTACTAGAAAAAACGTGACCAATCATAGGCCTGCAGATACTTTCTTTCCAGATAAACCGACGCCCGAATTCAAAGCCACGCGGATCGTACCGTTATTCGATTCATTTGATGTACATTCTGCTTAAATAACCTGTGTCGTATGTTGCCTTCAGTTTCACTATGACATAGTCCCGGGATTGATGTAACGTCAGTGATAGTAACCCCGGGGGTACCGAGGATAATGACCAGGGCCTGGTTGTTCAAAGCATGATTAGCTTAATCACGTGATTAGTGAAATTTTCATTTCTCATTTCCTGTACAACATGTGATTATATCTTCACTCAACTCAGCAATTAAGTAAAGTTTCGTTTTTTTAAAGTTCGTTTTACCTGAAATTATTTTATCTGGATTTGAATCCGTCGTTAAACTGTTATTATCCTAAACACGTTCTGAACAACTGGGCCCTAGTAGCTCAATTAGTCGGTATCAATCAAATAGTGTTCGCAGGCCCCGGGTTCAAATCCCTATCTGGCCGCTACATGTTTTTCTCTCCTGTTACACATGTATTCAAGTGTACACGGAACAGAAACTTATATTTTGATATGTTATTCTGTCTGATCTTCTGACAAGAATGTTGAAAACCGCATCAAAATCGGCTGCTTCAGTACCGAGATACCGCCCTCCGAAATACTCGATTTTCACCTGTATAACGAGTCCGACTGCTAATCAGGGTATCGGCCGCGCACCCTGATTTGGGAAATAACAGGATCTGACGTCACGAGGACAACGGCAGTGTGAGCTGTACATGTTTGGGAGTGGGGTTATAGCACAAAGGTGGACATATAATTTACAATTTAACATACAATTTAAGAAAACGCAAATTCATGTTGCAAATCAAGGAAGAAAAGCTTATTTTTCCATATGTAGTAAGTTGAAAAATCATGCATTTAATATTTCGACTCAGTGTTCTATTTTTGATACATATATTAATAGTATACTGGGATATGCAAGTGAAATTTGGGGACATCATAAAGCTCCTGAGGTAGAAAAGGTGCACATTAACTTTTGCAAAAATGTTCTTGGAGTAAATAAAACAACTTGTAATGATTTTGTCTATTTAGAACTAGGAAGGTTGCCTTTGTATATAACCAGAAAAATTAAAATTTTGAAGTATTGGATAAAACTAAAAGGTACTTCCAACTGTATTTTAAAAGAATGTTTAGATACTAGAATTGAAACTAATGATGAGTGGTCAATTAACATTAAAAATGAACTAGCAAAAATTGGATTAGCATACCTCTGGAATGATAGATACGTTGACTGTTATACATTTAATATTATTGAAAATAGAATTAATGAGGTATATAGACAAGAGGTTATCAACAATATAGGTAATACAACACGAGGTATACTGTATAAACATTTAAATGATAATTTTTGTTTACAATTTTATTTAAGAAAGCCTATTGACACTGTATATAAAAAATGTTTAACCAAAATAAGAATTTCGGCACATTATCTGAATATTGAAAAGGGTAGAAAACAAAATATCCCACGAGAGAACAGATTGTGTACATGATGTGATTTAAATGAACTTGAAGATAAATATCACTTTCTATTACAATGTCCATTTTATGTTGATTTACGCCAAAAGTATATTAAGAAATATTATTACAGAAGACCAAGTGTTTTTAAATTAGTTAAATTATTAAGCGTTAACAACGTTAAAGAATTACAAAATACTGGTAAATTTATTCATTTTGCTATTAAGAAAAGGACAGAAAAGTTAAAAAGTTGAGACATTTGGCTGGAAATTTATTATCTATTATATAAATCACTCTCCATCTCATTTGTTATATCAATTGTATATTTTACATGATGTAATTTGTACTTATGGACCGTAAGGTCCACGGAATAAAATGAATTGAATTGAATATATATATTCCTGAAATGGGGCTACGATAATTTGACAAATATATATACAGTTATGATGACGATTTGATCATATTATATTAGGAAATATTGCAACTGAAATAAGGCTAAAATACATATTTATAATCAGTCTAAAGGCATCACCTTGTGTACCTTGTGTAAACTTTTATATATGCACGACTCGGTACATTTTTACTAGAGATCTATTCTCTGTTTCAACAAATTACTAAATTATCAAACTTCGGGAATATTCAATTTTCACTATGTAATCTTAAAAGAGACAAATTCGGAAAATGATGGTCATATAATTATCCATTTGAATATGTTTATGTATAAATAAAAAATCACTGCTATCAAGTCACTTATAAATCCTTGCTGCTATGAATTTCAAGAACCAACATAACAAAAAAGAAAATGTGTTGAATGTATTTTATAGTTCAATACACGTAGCCATCATAGACATAAATTGGGGGGGGGGGGGCAATAAAACAAAATTTGAGAGTTTGAACTTATAATATAAAATTCATGTAAAGCTATAACGTGTTTCTCTTCTCTTTTAAGTTATGTCGACACGTGTTATTTAAACAATCTTCAACAGTAGATTTATTGATCATATAGATTATTATTTTTGGTATCATAATAATGATCGATATTGACCAAAATTCACAAAGAATTGGATTTCCGAAATCTAGTAACTATCAGATATATGAAAATTCTGATATTATGCATTATATTTGCATTGTTCATTCTCGACATGCCATTTGTAAATAATTTTGCAGTTTTTGTTATAAAAATACATATACATGTAACCAGAAACATTTATGATGTACAAATGTATACATGGGTGTTTCTGAAGTATATACATGTAGTGCTTGATACACTTGTTATATGTTACGTACAAACGGTATATTTTACTTTTATTTTTAAACCAAAAATTTATAAGTGTTTACAAATATGACATGATACAACAATAACATGATGGCCTATCGCTTACTTACCTGTGGACCGATATTTTGACACGTGACGTGTGCTAATCAACAAAGCGTGACAGGTCACTAATCACCTTTCTTACGTAATCCCCTCATTAGCCAGGGTTGATCACGCGTTTTAGTTACTGCAGTATACAGGTATAGAGATTAACGCGGCACGACATTGAAAGTATTCTGATTTTGAAACTTGATATCTGATATTTGGATTAGACATAGACATCTTCAGTTCGTCTGACCCGTGCATGATTTATTGTTCTAGTAAAGACACTAATGAATCAACTTGAGCGAAATGTCAATAAGTCGTCGGATGTACTGTATTACGTATACATATATATGAAAGCTGAATGTATTTCGTCAAAAAACAATTAGACCAGAAAATATCACTCCATCTAAATTCTAAATATGTGTTACAGTTCTCAAAACTTGGTACATGTATATGGAATTAAATTCACCAACTCACAGTAGAATTAAATGACAAACATATTTACTGGTACAATGGTATTTAATGTGTATTACATGTAAGTCACACGATCGATTTCAGACATAACACAATTAGTAGATGCATTAGCACATACGCAAATAATTCTGTTTAGAATCATAGCTTAAGTCGTATGGGCAGGTTTTATGAAAAAGTCAGAATTTTGTAAAGTGGGTTCAAGGATTTATTTGACCAGTAGACATTAGACGACCCGAGTTGAGTTTTGGGTAACATAATCAAGAACATATACGTCCTTGATATAATATTCATGTATATACGTTCCCAAACACCGCGGATATACAACGTGCATGGATTATTATGTACATTTTATTGTATATAATATTTATCTACAACAGGTACATCAATATATGTATGGTATAAATCCCTATTTCCAAGCATATTCCCAACTCATATCTGTGATTGAGGATAATATTAAATAGGTATCGGACATGTACACAGCTATTTGTGTCTTCAAAATCGATTTATTTATGCGAGTAGAGTCGATCCCGTTGTCCTCGTGACGTCACAGGTCAGGGGTCCTGAATCGGGGTCAGTGGCTTGGGGCTTCAGGTGTGTTCTAGAGAAACGGCGCATTATCTCTAATACCGTAATCGCTATGAAACTCGTACTTTCGCCATTCTAAATTTTATCCAATGACGCATTTATCAAGCCTTATATACCAAACCATTCCGTGTACACTTTAACTTACAAACTACGTGAAGACACTTTTTTAACAATTAAACAAATCATACATCTGTATTATTGTCATAGAGAGTATAGTATATGCATTAAAGAAACCGTGCGCCTGTGCCACAGACACAAACGCAATATAGGTTAACATATGTGTATCCATGGATACCACTAGAGACACTTACGCATGAACCCCACTATCCTTTAAGCTTTTAGCCACTTTTTAACAAGAAATATTCAATTTACAGTTTTACTTACCTCTCCAATCTACTACGAGCCATGACATTCAACAGGCATCTTCACAAGCCAAGACAGGCTTCCTTTTGATGCAGTTTTCAGCCAAAGTTCAGCCAAAGACATGCACCATACTAACCATGGTCATTCTTCATGTTGTTCAAAGTCAGAGTTCTTTGTTATAACTTCCTTTTTGGTATTTCCACCAGCTTCCCGGTAAATCTACTTTCATTTTCGTTTTAATAATTTCGCGATCAGCAGTACGTTTTCAGAAAATAGACAATCCTATATATAGGATTCACAGTAATACACATTAAATGACGTATTATGTACGAGTTATCTCCCATACAACAGTCCAGATACGCGATCTTGACTGTATACACATAGTACCAAGATAGATACCGCGGTATATGCTTTTAACGAATTTAATGTAGACTAGGTTTCAAAAAGTTAATAAAAAGTTATAAGTTATTGGAGATGAACATGATGAAATTTTGTTGTTTGGTTTTCAACTTAAATTAAGTGAATGGAGCGCTTATCAAAATCCCTAAGGTTTTCAGTCTATGGTTGGTATTTTTTTCCTCTCTTTTGTTGTTGTTTTTGTTTTGAATAGATGTAAGACGAGTCAAAAAGAACATACATAATAATCTAATGCTTTTTGCACATATTTGTGTCTTTAACTGATAAATATATCTCTCACAAAATACTGTTTTCATTACTTCTAGTTTGCTTAAGGATGTAAACATGTGTATTGTCTTCAGTACGTACATCTATAGAGTTGCCTAGAGGGCAACATCAAGTTAGAACCGTATTCTGGATTCGGGATTCGAATAACGAACCGGTGCCAGCACCTTATTCGGGATTCAAAATGAACACATCAGTAACAATTTCGAAACATAAAAAACAGATCGAAACATAATTTCACAACCACAAAAAAACTTCATACCTCGATAAATTCTTGTGAGTTTGAATAATGAATCCGGTGTCAGCACCGTATTCGAGATTCGGGACTCCAGTGACAAATGTGTTGCCAGCATTTTATTCATTATTCAGTAAAACATATATCGAATTCATCTAAACACTTGAAAGCCGTAAAACACCATCTTACATCGTATTTAGTTATTCAGTTTGAATAATGACTTTGGTGTCAGCACCGTATTCGAGATTCGGGACTCCAGTGACAAATGTGGTGCCAGCATTTTATTCATTATTCAGTAAAACATATATCGAATTCATCTAAACACTTGAAAGCCGTAAAACACCATCTTACATCGTATTTAGTTATTCAGTTTGAATAATGACTTTGGTGCCAGCACCGTATTCGAGATTCGGGACTCCAGTAACAAATGAGGTGCCAGCACTTTGGACATCATTTAAACATCTTTTCAATGTCATGCATGCACTTTGTATGTGTTATTTTTGTAAAATGTGTATTTATATAATAAAAAAAACACCAAAATTCCTCGAATGTTGCAGTGTATTCTACTGTAACTTGCTTAGCCAAATGTGTTTTGATGATTTTGATTTTAAATCACCTAAAGCGTCTATCAGTATTAGGATAATTACATGTTAAAATGTGTAATGTGTAATTTTGATCAAAATTTATCATCAAAAATTACCAATAGTGTGAGAATTACGATACTTTCAATGCATGGGTTTTTATCTTTAAAGTACGCATAAGAGTGGAACTGCCAAAAATCTTTATATTTACATGCACAGTGCAGCGAAATGAGTACATACAATCAGACCAGGAAGCAAATTGTGGTTCATTTCACATTTTAAAGTGTTATTAGTAATTGCAAAGTGATTACTGTAGCATATCTCTATCTCAACACATATAAGGCATATTTTATAGTGCACAAAGTCTATGTTGTAACTAACGTTTACAATACATCATACATAATTTTCTGACCATTCAAATAATTTTCACCTCTTTATTCAATAACCCTTATGGTTTTATAGATAATTGAACAAAAATAACATGTCAAATTTTTATATACTAGTATTTCTATTATAAGGAGTGTTATCAAAATGAAAGGCCTAACTGTTTTGAAAAAAGGCAAATAAATATATAGTTTTTAAATCTTGAAAAACTGTTTTTCTGAAAATCACTTGTATAGATTGTTATGTAATATCACGCTATGTACCTTTTATACATACATATCATGTATAGTGACCTCCTGTCACATAGTTGCTGATTATATCGGCTATTAGCTGCAAACTTGTAGCCCAAAAGACTTTAAGACAGAAAACATTGTCGTCTTTAGAGCTACAATTGATGCCTATTACTGCTACTGGAGCAAAGAAATTGTTTGCATTTTATCGTACTTGTTTGATATAGCTTACCTGCTAGGCAATAAAACTGAACAACATAAAATATCAAATTCTCATCGAGGTATTACCTTTCTTACATAATACATATGATGGTCTTTCTGAAGGGAATTTACATGGAAAGGTATAGTAGATTAGGTACATGTACGTATATTCGTTCTAATCGGTTATATGATCAGTGCCATATACTACTGTGTACGAATGGCCATTCTGACGCTGTACTGCTTGGCGACGGCCATCTCAAAATTTCATACGCAATCGAAGCACTGTATTAGTCAACTTCTATTACATAGACGTGTTTATAAAGTGTAAGGAATTAAAAAACTTAGTCAGTAGGGGAAAATTCTGAATATACTTTATAAGTAAATAAACCTTATTGAGACTAGGTGTTAAAATTGTTGATAACATCAAACCTAAATCTGAACTAATTAAATACCATTATATTGGAGGATAGAAACTTCCCAGGAATATAATTTTTACAGTTGATCCAGATAAACTCATAAATATAAAGAGACAAAAAGGGGGACAAAACAATGAAAATGAAAGAAACGATTAGAAATTAATTGCTACATTAATATTATATGTCTGGTTCATATAAGCAAATAGACATCTTAAAAGATGTTTTCTTTTCAAATTAGCGTGCCTCCCATGGCACTTATCTTATTTGATTCACAAACAGCAATCAACATCACATGCATTATACAGCATTATCATTAAGTGATATTGGATTTTATAATGGCCGTGTTACACCTAGTAACCCGACATCAAACGCGGATACACTTTTATTTGAAAAGACGTCAAATGATGAAACGCTGAACATGGTTTTTACTAATGTAAAATCAACACCAATATGGATGTATATCCAAATGTACATCAAACACCAAACTCCAAATATGATCATTTGAATGACATTAATAATAACTTGCATGTCTATCTACAAAACACGCAAGTGATTATTAGTGCCCAATATTAGACTAAGGTATGCGATTAATATATATCGTTCTTACAAATTATAATTGTTTGGTAATTAACAAACCTTTATCTTTACTTTAGTGATTATTGCTACAATGAGAAACGACAACCAGTATCATCAGTATTATCAAAAAATAATAACATAATAAATACATACTAAAGGTATACAGACATACCAAACATCACTAGTTATGTTTGTAAGAGTTACCTCCCCGTGACCCGTTCATTCTTGTTATGTAGGATAAACAAAACTAAACAATGGATCATCGTGATTTTTCTTCTAATACTTATCTTATATATTTTTCTTTCCATGTTATACCTAATGTAACCAACGCTTAAAAACCTTTGTTTAGCTACATTTTCTTCTATATATAGGGGACAAAGAAGTAATTCAAACCATACTAATATACAATTTAAGTAATCAAAGTAATGCTAGACAACCGTATCTGTAACACATTTTAACAAAGTTATCAAAGTTTTCACGTATATATATGTTGTATCAGAGCGAAAATAAAGATTGACGTCTAACTGAAAAAAAAAAAAAACAAAAACAAAAAAAAACAATGAGTGAGATGTGGACTTACTACATCACATGTAATCGGCCTCGGTCGAATGATTAATTTTTTCTTAGTATCTTACACATCTTATAAGATTGACTTTTACATGAATTCGTGAACATCCTGCAGTCTCCCAAAACACACACTCGCACTTCACACACGCAACACACTACATACATGAGAGGCCGTCCTTTCATGATCCTGCCCTTGAATAGGACAACAGACAAGACTTTGTGAAATTATGAAATGTCGTAATTTTTTTAAAACTCACAACTCGACGTTTCGAAGTAATTTATAACTTAAATCTGTATAATCATTGCGACCAAATGAAGGAATTTGCCTTAATGTCTTATTAAGTTTTGATTTTTATAATGAACATTTTATAACAATCACAATGTATATGACAAGTCCCCAGGGGACGTGTAGTTCTACTTTGCTTTGTTTGAACACTTACACAAATAAGACCTTTAGGTATTTAGCCTTGTTAACAAATATGAAAACCGTAATTAACTCATCAACACAATTTTCTTAATGACCAGCAATAATTAACATAAATGAGCTAGAGAAACTGATTCTGTAGAGTATTTGTCAATTATTTTTCTATGAATACCAAACGTGGAATGTTTATTATCGTTTTGAAAACGTAACAACCTTTAAAATCTCACTCCTTCTTATTGGAGTAAATTGTAGCTAAATGAACAAATAGGTACATTTTGTTTTGTTAGTCCCCTGGTATGACTTATTATCTATAAGATGTATACACACAATGACATCAAACAAACTCTCCTCAAAAGAAGCCAGTTAGGGTTAATACATGTAGCATGGTAGAGACAGAGAATACCATAGCTAACATGGTATACTACAGCGGTAAAACATCGTCCAGTGTGTTATACTAATTAACTGGGGATACGAGACCAGGGACAATGACAATGATATCTAGAAAACATATATTCACATTGTTCATTACTGGTTTAATTACGCATTATGTATATACATGCAACGCGGTAATGATACTCAGATGTCAGTACATTGTAAAAATGTGGCGCAAACTATATGAAATTTTCAAGGAAACTTGTTTCTTTAACAAAGCAATAATAATATTAGTTCAATTAACCTTTCGTTAAGCTGTGTTCTAGCGAGACTGTTTCATAATAAAAGACAAGCACGATGCGCTTAATCATCAGGTATATTATACACTTTTTAAGGTTAAGTTATGATTTGAGTGTGTCTAACGGATCAATTTCTGTCCTTTTATCGTTTTACTGATCGATGTTTATCGTTCGAATCGAGCAACATTGCGGTACCGAAGAAGAATAAAATGTGCCATGCCCCTGTGTGACGTATGTCAAAACTAAGACCGTCTCTGTAAAAAGCCCGTGATGAAGACAAAACGACCATAGATAAAGCTATATGAAAGTCAATGAATATTGATTTACCTTTAATCAGCTGTTTAACTTGTATTAAGGCTTAAGGTTACATAAACCACTAGAACCTTTCTGTTCCAATCATGTTACGGTGACTCTCCAATTTTGAATCGAAGCGGCAGACAACCGTATCACACAATCTAGACATTATCCTTCCGCAGCTTTGGCGGACGAATTCTGCAATGATATCTAAATTTATCTTACTGTTTTTATTTTTCATTTGGATTACACTGATTAGATAATTGTTTCTAAATAAATGTGTGACAAATTGTAATATTTGCACTTTGTTATTAATTTTAAAAATGAGTTGCTGCTTCGCAGTTCATTCAATTTGTTTCAAGAGGCACTCAATCCATCACCTTATGGCCCCATAAAATCGACCAAAGCAAGATTCAATCCTTAAATAGATATTAAAGTAAGACATGGATATAATAACACCTGCACAATGTAATTGGGGTACTGATAGAACACAGTGTAAGATTAAGGATATGCATTTCAATTAAATTTACCTCTGCAGGAAAATACTGAAAAGGCGACTAAATATGAAAGTTTATCATTTGTACTCTTCGTCTGGTGGTGAGCTTAGCGCTGTCCCCCGTTTGAAAGTCATCGTGTTCTGTCCCCTGACCAAGACACACCTCAGGGGATAAAAGTGGCACTTAAATCTCCTTTTTCACAGACAGGGTCATTTAAGCACGGCCTGTCATATGTGCTTGCAGAGTGTGGATGTCTGTGTTTGGGATGCTGTGGTATATTGGTGTTGTTGTCTCCTTGTTATATTGAAGCTTTTGCCCTTTTTTGATAGTGCTATCTCACTCAAACATGCTCCCAAAAAGGCATACCACACAGTATACTGACAAAAGATAAGTCAGTCATCCCATTCCTTTATTGCTGAGCGTTAAGCAAGCAGAAACGACTACTTTTATAAACTATGGTGGGTAGCCAAGGGGACAGAAGCGAGGGCCTAACTAACAGGGGCGAGCGCTCAACTGAGACCAAACTTGAAGTCAAGTGTGAAGTTAGAGCGGAGAAAGTCAGAAAGAAGAAGAGAAAATTTGATATCCTGGATTTAGTCGCCTTTTAGGGCGTAGGTAAAATTCGAACGTCCTAGCGGCAAATGGAGATGATAAAATCAATTAATGACAAGATATATATTAGCTTTATAGGAATTCGTCAGCAGTGTAGAGAAATATGATATACTTTTCAAGTGTGAAAAAGCTCAAGAACTGTAGGATAAGGTTTTATTCTGACGATTATTTTGGAATGTAGATCAGTACTAGGAGTTTAATATTAAAGAAACTTAATGTCGGGTAGTCTTTAACAAGTGCATTAACAGAAATGTCTAGTCTTCCAATCTCGTTCATAACTCGTGAATGGCGGTTTTGTACCTCTATTTCTAAACAGAAATCACTAAGCTCCTCTCGACGTCTGTAAAAAGTAGATTAAATCTAACCTCATCTCTCGTCTTTCGGTGATTGCATTTACCCTTATTTTAAGTCTTCCCAAAATCTGAAACAAATATTTAGTCTACCCTAGACAGGATTTTACTGTTGTATTGTGAATAAGAAACATCTAATCCTCTGGATCAGTATACCCTGGTCAAGAGAGTGAGCGAGTCTTTTTATACGCCCATGTGGTAATTAGTCAGTTGTACCTTTGTCAAGAGTCTATTTTGATCCTCTATTTTGATTCTTCAAACGAAACACGAGTTTGTGACAGTTGGTGGACCATTTATCTGTGTACTTTTTGAAGAAATATACACAAGGAAAACGATCATTGTTTCTACGTCTTTCGCAAGTCTGTAATTATTGTTCGAATCTAAAATAGGAGGTTTTGATAACAATTTTAATTTGATCGTATATGTTGTTGAACAGTTATACATAATGTCTGGAGGTTGCTATTTACATATTGTGAAGAACTGCCGGTATCATGACTAACACGACGTGCTGGTAACATCTCCCAGCGATAGTTATTTATAAAGTGCACATAAAACACCGTTTTTCATATTCATTGTCACATTTCAAAATTATCAATCTTCTCTTCATGCAATCACGGAAATGCCTATGGCACCATTCTTTCCATATTACTCGTTTAAATCATTCGTTTTCCAAAATTCGATGATGCTAAATCTCTCCAATAATAGCTTCAAACGATAGCTTGATAGAATTGGTTCGCGTCCAATTCCGATAGAAAATGGAACTTGATGAAAGCGGAAATTTTTCTGTACATTTAATCCAGTTTCGGTTCAACGCTTGACCCCTTGCCGACGCCATATTGGCTTTTGATACTGAACAAGTGTGAGAGACCTTGAATTACGCCAGCCTCGCAGTGTTTTTAAATGATAAGGGTCATAAAATAAACTGTAAACAAATAGGGTAATTATGAGTTATTTCTACATGGATGCGTCTGGAAATTAAAATGCCACGCTTTATCCTGCGCTCCGATTTCAGTTCCATTCTTTAAGAGCATTGCGGTAAAGTAATGATCGCGTCATTTTGAGTAATATCTGTATGAATTGTCACCCAACTTCTGTGTAAATCTTGAGAATTTTGTCATATTTAACGGTTTATAGTGGGATTAAAATTATGATTGACAACAGTATTATATTGCGTGACTTCTATCTCCCATTCGATATCATTGTCTCCACTCCCCTATCAATGTAATGCTACCTCCTCTCACTTGATGGGTACTGTACAGAGTATTTGTGCGTGCTGACATTTTTGTGAAGTCAGCTTTGCACTGTTCCGATGTAATTTTAGCGCCATGCATCTATTGTCTAATTATTTGTATGCCTATAAAAAGGACAAGAATTCCACTATACAGGAAGATACAACACGAATATACCGCAGTTTCCCAAAAGTTTCCCAAAACACACCCCTGCACATCATACACACAACCCACCGCATACATTGGACGTTAATAGTTAATAGGACGTTTATTTAATTATTCAAACAAACAAACAAATCAAAATTTAAACGTATTGATATGTTTTCGCTTACATATATTCGTGCAGATTAATTGAAACCGAAATAATGAACTTTGTCTCTGCCCCCCCCCCCCAACAAAAAGAAGGAATTTGTATAAGTAATCTTTGTCTTCGACCGTTATACAGACCTGCTGCTGAGTGAATTCAAGATAAAGGTAATGAAATTGGTGAAGAGACGTAGGTCGATGGTTTTCTCCATGACCTTAGGCTTACCTCCATTGACAAAACTTGCCACGGACTTAAATGGTACTGACTATTTATTTGATGTGTAGGAAAAGGAGATATGAAAATCAAGCTTTGGTGATCCAAAATTTCTTTATCATAATCAGTATTATGCATTGTGTGGTCTTGCAAAGTGATATTGTATTTGGTTATACGCACGTATGATACGTAGTTTTGTTTTGCAACCGTGTTAAAATATAATGATGTTATGTTAAGGTACACACCAATGCCTTGCACGTTTATTCTATCGTCTTCTGAAGAAGTACATGCAACAAGGAAGCATTTAGGGGTCACCATTAATTTCTTCCTTCCTTTCACGCACTTCTTGAGTCCGCAATTTTGTATTTTTATCTCATTTTGTCTGCTAATGTATGAGACATTATAGTGCAATGCTGGTGTGTTAACCTAAAGAAATATAGACAACCTTTATTCAACACTTTCCTATCAGAATACAGTTAATCCGACCCCAAATAATGCCGAGTACTTCTGTAAGTTGTTGGTTCCGTGTCTGATGTTCGTGCAGCAGTCCGGGCCATGTAAACCATCTGTACTACTGGACTCCCTTCACCCTGCATCGTTTCTCCCTAGAAACACCAGCGAGCAATTAATCTGATATCAAAAGAACTTGGCGGCGTCTAATTGTCATTTGAGGAAGGAAAATGAATTGAATGACGGGCAATTCTTAAGCGCTATTCATACGTTTATATTAGATAATTAAGGTGTTTTAATTTCCCAATCGGCTTTTAATTAACTATTTCTCTTCTGTGTTCATTTTTGGGATCACCATAGTAGCAGCTGTCATCAATCATTTAAATTACCTCCAAACACGAAAGAGTTCGCCCTGCCTGTTTGTATAACAATCAGACCTATCAACTTGCGTGTTTCCTGGTGAACGCCAATCCATTCCAAAACATCTTAGGATTATTTGCTGCTTTAAATATCACATGGATTTCCACATCAGTCCTTCCCGACACAAGTGGCCTAGTGTAGTCTAATTTACGTATCAGGACGGCACCTTCTGGTTTTGGGTAACTGTGGATAACTACGTCACTGAGTCTTGTGTTCTTTTACTTACCCATCCTGATAACGTTTTCTAAAACAATCTTTAAAAAAGCAATGAAGCTACTCTTGTTCTTTTTTGTTAAGTTTTGACATACTATTTTTTAGTAAACTTTTGAAAACCACCAGGTTTGAAATGAAAATCATTCAAATGGACGCACAAACATGCATAATACATTTGAACATTAGTTACACTAAAGAATGTATGCACTTTGTTTTTATGCCTTATGTATGTTAGTGTAAAATAATAATATCATATAATGTATTAAGGAAAAGACATAATTTCAGAAATTTATTTGTTTTATAAAAATGTTTAAATGGAAAATTCGGTCTAACAGTACATTAAAACTTGCACATATTTCGGAAACAAACCAGTTCTAATGGAAATTAGATTAGTTAGTTTAACTGTGATATGTCAGAAAAGCCCACTGTAGTCAAATGTATGTGAAATGTTCAATCGCCATTACACATAGCCTTGTATGCCGAACCCTGACCCTTGCCTGTGTTGTAAAGAATTGTTTGTATAGAACTACTCAAAACGATGTTACAGTTGTGTCAACATTATTAGATGCATGTTATTGTCTAAAAAAATTTCATCAACTCCTCAGTGGTTATGTATTTCATTTGTAAACGTAAGTGACTTTGAATCGGGTAAAGGTACTGCGTACATGTAATACCTGCTTCATTGTATTTATTAAAAATTCGGAATTTCAATGATATTAATTAAAATACTTAACAATGTTGTGGAATTTGTCACTATTTCTTGTCATATGTTTCATAAGGAATGTGGAACAATACATTTATGTCATATTTTGCTTCGTGGTTATGTAACGAATTAGCCTCACTTAATTGTCCCTTTAAAATATTTGAAGCCATATCAGTGAAATGCTGGGCCCAATGTAACATATACATGTCCAAGATTAAAATATTTTGATATTACCGTAGAAGATATTATTACAACCTGTGTGATGTGTTACAGTGGAAACGTGTTCTTTTCATGAAGCATTTTCAAATTCTTTTTGATTCGATGTTTGTTTTGCTTCACGTTTAGTATATCGGATACCTAGTCAGCCATTGTTTGTTCTTTACGTTAACTGGTGTGTAATAATTTCCCGACCGTTTTTCCCATGTACTCCAGTTTCCTCCACAGTAAGATCATCCGTACGCTCCCATCCGATACAACAGCGATATTTACTGGTATACGTTTATCTAAGCAGTCATCGTAAGATTTATTAGTAGTGATAGGACAATGTCATTTGAAAGGATTATTTGGCTGCCATTTTATACCTTTACAAAACAAGATAAAGTACTAGCTGTTTATGGCAAAACGCGTATATCAATTGAAATATATATTTTATGAAGTAGGGTTGAACAATTTCACTACTCATGGGATTCGTGTGCACCTAGTACATCAGGAAAGATGTCCCAAAGTCGCCGTCGACAGGCGTTCTCATTACAAAATAAAACCAACCATGTGTTTTATGTATTACCATAATCACCTATAAATAAATATCACAAATCATTCAAGACGTTATGGATCAATGCATTGAAATATATTTTAAACCATAAAATTGGAAGGTATCCCTAAGAGACTTGAACCTGTTTACACATTCCGTCTTGTATTCATGAGCAAATAATAATTGATGTAGAACCTTCGCAACAGTTGTGCAATAAACCCCATATTGTTTCTAGATGTGTTTTTTTATAATATCAATGTGTTGATGCTATCTTTGGCCATAATACCAGATTTTAGAACAATGGTATCTATAATACTTATAACCAACGAACCGGAAACAAATGTCAACGCCAATATCTGGGGCGCTCAAGCGTGAAATACTTTAAAGGTAAAGTAGTAATTGTTTTTGGTTTTAAAAACATGTTTCTGCGGTGATCCCTAAAATATGCCAATTCATTAACATTAGCGAAGCCAATTAGTACTGCATAAATTAGATCAGTGTTATGAAAAATTTAGACCTGTTTATTTCTGATGTGCTTTGGTTTGTGTCACACACTAACCAGGAAAGGTTGACAACAGGCGACATCCGATACAATCACCTCTTCATTAACTCATAACACCCGCCCTATTACTAGCATTCAGAGATCGCGTATAAGGCAATCTATTAATATTAAATTTAATTCAGACGATTAAAAACTGCAAATGAAAAGAAGTGTTTCACGTATGTCGTAGATTTCTATAACGACGAAATATGTTTTAATGTAAGTGATTGGAGTGCTATACATGAGGCCGCCAAAGAACCGTTAATTTAATATTCTACACGATTTCCATGTATTACCTATTTATTTATTTTTTACATTTTTTTCTATTGAAATGATTTCCTCTCGAATTTTCTCATATTGGAATCAATAATAAGCATGCACACGGTACAGTTTGGAATAATATAATAAATTTATATCACCTAAATGCCAAAAAGTATGGAATATGTTTTTCTGTATCTCGTGAACGTGCTGCTGGTAGAACAAATTTGGCCAGACTTCTTTTCTGAACGATACGAGTTCATAAAATGTATAATATTATATGTATATCAACTTCAAATGCTTTATATTTTCATTTAAATGAGACATGTAAATTAATTGAATCCATAACTGGAATACAAGATACATGTACGTGTTTGTTTTTACTGAATTAAACCAGGTGAGCGATACAGGCCCCTTTGTTGTATTATATTGTATATATATATTTTTTTATTTGATATTGACCGAATCATTATCATTCTAAATTATAGTTGAAATAACTGAGACTAACTATAGTTTATAGAATATGGTCCCATTTTCAAAATATTTTAGAGAGAAAGCTTGTTTAGTGACAACTTTCAGTAATCGACAGGCGTTAAGGTCAGTTCTTAACATGTCTCTGTATTATCTCCCACGATGAGTCAGTGAAAGTGATGACCATGATGTTAAGGCATTATAATTACTCTTACACACACAATGATAAAAAATGTTATATTGTTTAAATTGTAGTATGTTTCATGGACGCACGTTAACTGATATATAATTATCTATTTGTGGTCCATTGTCTTGTGTGTTTATCAAAATTGTTCATATCTGTTTGTCTTTATTTATAAAACGTTAACACTGAGTCAGAGTACTTAAATAACAATACAGTAATTAGACGATTGTGCTCCTTTTCACGCCTGGTATTCCGTCTTTTTGTTAATTTCCACACGCTTCAGTGTTTACCCATGTAGGCTGATTATCTGTTGTAACGTTATCTATAGCTGTCAGATATACAAGGACGTCTGTCACAGAGAGTGAAACAAAACGATGATATTGATACTGTAGTGTATCGTGGGTTTGGTGTCCGCAAATTCACATGTTTTAATTAATACATGCTGATGCCATGTATTATAAAATGAATGTCTTACGTCCCTACTATAATATGAAAGTATAATAACCGCCTTTAGTTTTATTGACAAACATTGTTTTTTAAAACTATCGTCAGAAATTAACACTGTGAGCCCTGTTGTTCAGTCGGTTATTAGCTTAATCACATGATCAGTGAAATTTTCATTCTCCCTCTACTGCTAAAACCGTGATTATCTTGTTAAGAATGGAATATTGAAAAAAAATCATAAAGTTTCGTCAAGTTTGCTTAATAAGAAATTATTTTCATCTTGCTTTGAAAATTGTCGCTTTGTGAATAACCATATCACTATTTGAACAATTTGTATTAAACATTTCTGATTCAAACATAATCATATTGCAATGTTGGTTATTCTTATTTCACAAATTCGCCAAACATTTAAATGAAGGTAAGCCTAATTTAGAATATACTTGTAAAATACAATTTCGCCTGTTTCTAAATTATTGGTTTGTTGTGAGAGAGTGTGTATGAGAAGATGTGTGTGTGTGTGAGTGTATCCAAATCAACACCAGCGGTTACAGTTTCGAATACAATAACTGTAAGCACCATCGTTTTCCTATATTACCCGAAAGTTAAAAACATGGCGTTGACTGTTACGGTTCTTTCAAAACGTGTTTTATTTCATGCGACATTTACCACTATGTCAATGATAAGGCATATTGGTGCTTTTATGTATCTGAACCACCATATTAGCATCATATATAAGCATCCATTTTCACACAATGTATGTTTTATAAAAGTATGTGACGGTGAAAATTGCAAGAAATACAACATTAAGGGTGGTGCATTGTTGGGTTCCGGCGACGGCGTGCTTCAGTGATATAGCACTAATAAAAAGAAAACAAAATCCACTATACAAGACAACACGTTCAGATTTAAGGTGGAGGAAAGTAGGTGTACCGACAGAAAAACCAGCGGTCATGCAGTTCCTGCCCTCCGGTCACGTAAGGCGTTGTAGTGCACTACGACTGAAATAAGCATACTTCATTTACTCATATCTTCTGACGACAGACAAACCGATCGTTCCTCTCCATTAATGCTGACCACAAATCAGGAGTAGAAGCCAACAGATTCACAGGCTATTGTTTGTCTCGTCAAGGGGACAGAACCTTCACAAAGGAGAATACTCATATGGAAGGCGACAGAAAATGATCAGATACTAGTTTTAGTCGCCTTTTTGTTGATGCAATATTATGTGGGTAAGAGGTAAAAATATTACGCTCTACCAGCAGGACACATTTAAGAAACATTACAATTAAAGTGAACAGTCGGGCAAGGATGGCTAAAGTCGGTAAAAATGGTGTGAATGTATGCAGTATAATTTCTTATGAAATGGAAAAATAATATCTCTCGTCAAAATCTGTCTGCGTACGAAGAAATTAATTTAAAGTATGGACATTCTAAAACGTCCTCCCGGCTCACTATGTCCGTGGTTACATTTCCACGCAGCCTCGCTTTCAATGCTTTCAACTTTTCTTTACTTTAATGGTCAGAACTGGGAAACTAAGCAGAGCTTGACCGTCGTACTAATATGTGAGAACTTTTAGAAGGCCAATGAACGCATTTAGACTGGATTTCTTTGCCCGACTATTCACTTTAACATAGACAATAAGTTATGTTTTACATATATTACGTACTTTGAGCATTTTCCTTTACCTAACATTTAGTATTAACTGTATAGGGATTTAATTGGATGGTCAAAATCTCACCACAAATGCTTGGCTAGAACTATAATATAACGATAATTTAAACAAGATCAAGGTTGCAATATCAAATTACCGAACCCACGCGGTAATCTAAACTAAAGTATTCTGTACAAGCACAACTAGTTATAAAAGCACATTTTCCAATATATTTATGCAAATCAGGAATCAGCATTCAAGACAATATCTAATATGATCGACTCACATTTGGTTACTTTTATATTTATCCTTAAAGAGCGTGGCTTGACATTCCTTAATCAGACCTTTCTCACTCCGATAATTACAACCATCTCCCACTAACAATTATACTTTTTGTTGCAAAGATCTTCTCAATTATCTTGTCCAAACCAATGCCGCAGTTTCGTATAAAGAATTTCCGCCCTAGTACTGGGATTAAGTGTAGTAATACCGGTCGGATATTTGATAAAACCACGAACCATTCAACTGCGACATCGTTTTCGTTTAAAAGGCGGAAACAGCAGGAAATTTGCCACTAGCTAGCCGAAAGCATTAATGGCCTATATAATGTTCACGCACGCTTTAGCTAGAATTATAACATCACTGATGTCTTAATGGACATATGAAACGTATAATGCTGTCAACATAATTACGGATATACACTGGCATAGCTTAATCGGCTGAAAACATATATTTGATAGTTGTACTGGGGCGGTAAATGCAGCCGGTTTATCAAAGTAGTCGTGTATGTCATGTATTCCATACAAGGATGTCAATGCTGTAACCATCGCTACCCTGTTTAGTTATTTTTAAACTGATACTTGTTTGTTACAATGTTAAATAACGATTAGTGTATCGCAATTCCTATTGTATACCTGGTTGTTTTTGTGGGTAGAAAGTTCTAAAATTTTGATTCGCTAAAAATGTTCAAAATGACATAAAATGAGACAAGTAAATTTTAGCGAATTAAAAAATCGCGACACGACTATAAGAGCACATATGATTTATTTATCAGGTGTTATTTTACGAATAATTTTTTTACAACACTCACCGGAATTACCAAAATATCATTCCCGCGACAATATTTTAACCGTAATACAATAACGCAATTGGCACGATATATCTGATTGAAGATATTTAAGGTATACAGAAACGGTTTCATAAGAATCGCATAACCGTTTTATTTGACGTTCTTTCTTTTTTTTGTCTGTTAAAGTTATATGTGCCGTAACTGGGCGATAATTTTGACATGCTATTTTTTCATCATCAATTTATTAAAAACCATAAGGTTTGATGAATAAAGCTGTAAAAATCATTCAAATGGCTTCAGATGACTTATAGTCGTTAGTTATAACACAGAAATTTTGTACTGTAAAATTGTTGTTTTTATGCCTTAAATATGTTTAAATGAAAACATACCTGCAGAAGTCACTTAACAATTACTAAAAACATTGTAAAAATGTGTAATGAAATTGTAGACCACAATTTGGCTTCATGGTCTCAGCGTATGTACTCATTTTACGTCACTATTGATATAAATAAATGATTTTTGGCAGTACTGCCAAAAATCATTTTCAGTTCTTATTTGTACATGTAAAATTAAAACCTATGCATTGAAAGCACTGTAATTTTAAAAAATGTTGGTAATTTCTGGTGATGAATAACATATTAAAAGCTCATCTTGATTCGTGAGTATGAAAAATACGGCACATATAACTTTAATGCTTACATGTACTACTAATAATGAATTCTGAATAAATTGGTATGGTGTCATCACAACAATAGGTATACGTTTTTAGGATCAAAATTGAAATAAAGGAAACATTTAGTTAATAAAGTTTCCAACAAAAAAAGTAAAATCTATGTTATTTTTTCATATATTTTTCTTACACTTAAATAACAATATCAAAATGGGTAGAGTTATGTCTGTTATGTATGTAAATGGTTAACGGCGAGTGATTTTGTCAATGAAATCATCGATATGTATCAATGAGATACAAATCTGGCCAAGTTATTAATATATCTTCACGAATAGGTCAAGATACCATAAGCTGTTTCAGGGTTCGCCTGGAATTAATTTAGTTGATTTCTAAAGAAAGCTATTTCCTTTAAATCTGTATTGTATTGAATAAAAGGAGATCGATAAGCTATCCATTTCAACCTCTGTTAATCTGTATCGACTAGTAATGAATTCCTAACGTCGACTTGTGTTTTCACGCCAGCGAAAGGTGACTTGGTGAACATTACAATGAGATTTCATAGAATGTGAATGAGTCATGACAATTTGCACCAACATGTATAGAATGCTTGGCAAATAAACCAAAAGGAAGACTTGTGTATCTCAATTATACATATTTATTGCATAAATGGTTTTTAATGCTAACCATTTAACAGATGAGCGATTGGCTTTCTACCTGACGATAACAACGTTATATATTAGAAAATTGCATGATTGAAAAAGGAAATGCTGAATTGAGGACCAATTTATTGAACATGGATTTTCATATAGCACCAGTATTTATGTAATTTAATTTCCATAAATGATAGACCATCCTCATTCTCTTGTATCAAATAGCGTTACAACATTGCTGTAGTTTTCAATACAAAGCGTTTGATACCTTCACCTCGCCTGCTAGGACAACTGGTCCCATCGTTTAACAATTTTGACGAGATGACCCCCAGGGAACGGCAGTGCGGTAGGTAAATGGTATTCCTTTAATAGAAAAAAATCAAATCAAGTCAATATGAAGTCACGTATTTGCTGATCATTTTTAGTCGTTATAAAGCAATTTGTATTATGTTAAAAGGTACACTTTCACTAAAATGTGTTAAAGACCTGAGAAAAAGGTTGACAATATGTTACCTTGGTTTTTTTATTACGATTTGGATTACGCTGGCACACAATACTGCATTCAATCATCCAAGAATCATACCATGGTTACAGGCAGTGTAGTAAAAGTATTAACATCCATCATCAAATTTTCCGAAGATAAAAGAAATATTTTATTCAACAAATGTCTTAATCTATAAATCTACGATAAATGGCTACCAACATTTTTGTCTTTCATTTCCTTCTAAGGTAAAATATTACAGTTGAAATATTAGTTTATATATTTTTTTATAAACAGCCTGTAAATCCCACTCCTTAACGTATTTCTTGTAGTAAACATATATTATTTTCCAGGAAGTGTACTATGACATGTCCAACGAGTTTACCCTTGTAAAGAAATAATGAAATAAGAAAATATACAAATGATACATTTGGCTTCACCTAGTTAATCTTTTTAATGATTCAATAGAAGGACGCACAATGAATTAAAATATTCAGGAGGTTTCATAACCGAAGCAATAATATGATTATCATCTCTGTCATCTATATTTTTTATCGCTTCGATTTTGCAACGAAAACATCGATTGCATAACTATATTTTGCCTATCTAAATAATGAAACAATATATTTTCGATTCTTTTTCGTTTTGTTTTCTGTGTTTTACTTAATTATTAATTGATCACGAATTGTACATGCGTACATCTGAACTCTGAATCTTACAATTCATCCTCATACTATTCAACCTTCGATAGATTATGCTGAAAGCACATCGTCCAAACGGATATTCTCGAGGTTCTAACCTGGTCCAATTTACCTACCGCAGTATGATCAGGTAAAGGCGTTACCTTTAACACAAAAAGGAGGAATTATATTATGATTAGGCCGAGACCCCAATCGACCATGGGTAAAGAGCAAAACTTCCGTAAAATCGTTGTTAGTAAGGCATATGCTTTTTTTTTTACTTAGAACATTCTTGCAATAGTCTCGCATATATTTTTGATAAGGGTTAACCAACACAATATATGTATTGTTTATTTTGTTGGGGGACGGAAAGTTTGTATGATCTGATGGAGGCATTAACAAAAGTTTTGTATCTCCTTTTTTTCTTTATTTTTCTCTATTAGTGATGTTTGATGATTTAACATTAATTTTACAAAGTTTTATCATTACATATTCACATGTATCAATGGAAATGAATAAAGAAATTTTATAGACTGAATCATTTCATTGAATGATGATTTTACGACAATAATATTTCAATCTATATTAACTGGTTTTCTGATAGAATCTTCTCCAGCGTTGTAACAAAATCATTGTAAGAATTTTGCAAAATGGATCACTGATCACACCAACGACTAATACATTTAACGTTTGTGTCATGATGTGGTTTATTATTGTAGTTATCCCGAATATTCATTTGTAACAGTGAGTCATATAATGTTATATCTTTGCAGTACCATTACTTTTATTCTTAAATCAGGCAGAAAGACATAATAATCGTTAGGTTTTTTTCTCGCACTTATTCGGTATAAATCATACAATATTTTGTTATCAAATAAAATTTGGATACAATATGCATCGGCGTTCTAGTTTCGTTGATAAATCTACCTTAAATTACATTCGTATATGATAGCACTTAACAAAAATGTTATATATACCTACTCCATTGCTACTGACCAATGTACATGAGTAATAATCACACCGGGATAAATAGGTTAGCCTATAATAAAATTGATTAATGTAATTTGAAATATCAGTAAAAAAATAATTGGATTTTATATAATACTTCAAGATATCATGATCACTGTTGTCACTTTTCTATGCGATATCCTTATTATTTCTAATTTATTGAACAGTTTACTGACAGTACATATTTCCCATGTATATGTTGTTATACTTGTATCTATATAAATTATTTCAGACATATACGACATCAATACGTTTATTTATCACATAATCCGCCTGATATTCAGTGATTTCCATGTAATATTTTTGCGTATATAACTATCGTAATATGACCTGGAACGATTTTCATTGGTTGGGAATTCATTGTGACGTCAGACAAAAGCAATATAATGAAGTCAGGGAAAATGACGTGACGTGAGGATAACGATGACGGCGGGACAAAATGGCGGTCTCTGTTGGATTTTGAAATCCATTTTGATGTGGAACACTTTGTTATGTAGGTATTTGTAGTTATGTGATTAAAAAGTATCTTAAATTTGTGTTAATTTCGTAGAAGATTTTATGAAACTGGCCTCGAAGTTTTAACTTTTGCTCGGCAATGCTCGAAAAAGTAAAAACGTCTTAGACTCGTTTCATATAATCTCATATGAAATGAACACTCATGTAAGATCCTATATATATATACATTATAGATGTTTTCGCGGGTCACACATTTCGCGATTATAACGAAAACAAAATTTATATGAGCAATAAATAAAAACTTCGTGATATGGCTAACAGAATGTCCTTTTTTACCTATTACTTCGTGTGTGAATTTTTCAGGATCACACCAGAGTCTATAGAAATCTAAACAATAAAATTTCCATGAGTTTTATAAATCTTACGGTATAACCTTGCGAAATCAACTTTCACTAAGAAATACATGTGTTTATCTTGTTATTCATTTTTGGCTAACGGCTAACACATAGTTATAAGGATAATAAAAGAAAATGTTGAGCATGATTTTATCAACTTTCAAATAAATATCCTTTTTTGTTCGAGTCAATGTGATTGAAACCACGGCGCTAACATGCTGAATCATAGCATATGTAATTGAACCAGTCCACAATAGATATATTCATACCAGGTGTACATTTAGTGAAACAAATGTTTGTGTTTATAGGTAATTATATTGTTTTAAAATGCAAATAAATTACTAGATAAGTACTTTGTTTTTAATTGTTGTGGTAATGCTTTAAAGTCAATTAAGTAATTCAAACATACATTGTATTTAAAACTTAACCATAGGATGCTTTGAAGTGTCATTTTGTTAGTTTTACATGCTAATATCGTGTCCGTTGGACAAGTTCTATCATATCTGTAATTCTAACAATACCATTATCACAAAGGAATGAAATAGAAAGTTCTGAGATTAGGGAAGACGATTATAGTGATATTCACATGACAAACAAAACAATTATTGGTATTGTTTTTGCGTTGTAGGGGGTTAAACATTGGTTATTGGCCAATTAAAAATAGTGTATTTATCTTATCTTATTTAAGTGCTTCTAATTACTTTAGCAATTAAAACATTATTTTTTTTGTACATGTATATTTCTTTTCAAAAACACAACAATCGCCGGCGTTTATTTACTTTCTTAGTTAATCATCCCTCCATTGTTTGTGTTTAAAACAAATATGTTAATATTGTCAATAGTTTTCAAAACACCAAACAGCATAATTTTCCTTACCTATCCACAGCTATATATCACTTTACCAATTAGGTAATGTTCTCTACTCGGTCATCATTTGTTGTTAAATAACAAAGTTTTACTTTTAAAAGGCTGTTGACGACTGCCATTATTATGTTCAGTGATCTATAGCGTAAACTAATACCCTTGCTATAATGAACTTAGTGACTAAGTCACGAAAGTATCCTGAAATGAAATAACGCCCATGATTCACCAGATAGTATCACTCAACAATAACTTTAAAATGAATGTAAAGTAGGGGGAAATGATAATTGGTTATAAAGTGTTCAATATGGAGAAAATGTATTGCTATTGTAGCTATATATGATTAACAAAGTATTGGGTTATTTCCGAAATTTAATTCCTACTTATTATCAAAAAACTGCACAATTAATTTCAACATTAGTCATTATTGATTTAAGTGATACACATTCAATTTGTTAATGTTATCACCAAGTTGTGAAGACATATCAACATATTCAGTTTTTTGTATAAACACAAATCATTTCCGTCAGTTGTTCCTCATTCATGTAAATATTAGCATGCTATAACCCCCTTTTCTTCAACAAAAACAAGAAAAAAGAAAATTGCAGATAAAAAATACCCAACACTAAATGTATGAGAAATAATATGTAGATTCGGCACAAGCTAACCACACTATCAGAAACTGACAAAATATATTACGTTAACCTTATTGACATGCAGAAGATAAGAAACTATATAATTACATGCATATAAATGAAAACCTATTATAGATATATAGCTATAATTATTATGAAAAAGTATATTATTTCCTTCATGAAATATGTACACAATACCTAATTAGGTATTTGAGACTACCCATGATTCAATTGACCAGTTATTTGTGATCTAACGAGTGTCCCTTACTTATTGTATTATACAGATTGGTCAAATCACACCCTGATGAACACCAACTTGGTAAATAAGCTACCGGCGAAAGAGACTTTATGGTGATGAAAGAACTAATTTTCGACCAGATCCACTCGGATCGTGTCAGTACCATTATCTTGTCTGCTTAGCGGTGTATCGATCTGTTTGACGACTATATTACCCGATTCGTAGCTCCGCCTACTATTTACTGATTGGCCGAGCGCTCCCTTCGCCAGATTCACGCGGATGGTTAAGCTGAGAAAGTCTAAATAGGATTTCCACCGCTAATGCCGTACAACAATTTGCTATCAATTTCAAAAAAATTGTGACGATGCGTACCATTTAAAATGTTTTCCACCTGTGTACGTTTATTCACTACTGGTATAAGTCGGGAGAGGTAGTGTCCAAATCAGATGTAACTGTATACAGCCTGTTTACCACGCCATAACAGATCCATGAGGCACTGACAATTACCTCTGTGGTAAATGTTTTAGCTGTTTTGTGATCAAATCGAAAATCCATCATCAGTATAATTTAAAAGTAAACAACGGGACAATATGACAAGTGGAAAAGAAAGACTTGTGGATGTAGAAGAATACGAACAAGATTCAGATTCAGAGAAAGCAATGTTGGAAACTGAAAGTGTAGAGGATCGTTTGTCGCCTAGGATTGCACCACCCTCACCAGACTCATCCGACTATGATGACAGACTGGCCGTAACCATGGATTTAAAAACCAGACCAAGTGTTGACAGTTCATCATTATTAAATAATAAAGCTAAATCATCATTTCTCATAACAGACATTCTCTCAAGTAGAAGTGAACAGAAGTATTCCAAAGACAATAAAAAGTCACATTCCTGTCTCGACGTTATTGGACGTCAATACAAAAACTGTAGTATAGATGGTCCCCGGAAACGGATGGACAGTTTTAGGGATACAGACACTCCATCACAAGAAGATTCATCAGAAGAACAAGATGAAGGTATGTCATAATTCATTTAGTGAAGTTTTACTTCAGTTTTTAATCCAAGACTAAAGTTAACGGTATTAGATTCGAATTGTACAATTTCGTATAACAACATCACTAAAATACGAATTAATATATTTAGCAATTTTTTTTTTATATTTTCACCAAAGACATAGTAAAACATTATCGGTATTATATTCGTATTACAATTTACAACTTCGTACTATACCATCATTAAGATATGAATTAATAAGTTTGCAGAGGTAGTGTTCACTTCAGATTTACTATAACCTCTTTAATAAGTGATAATATCCAGTGAAAATCACCCGGTACTGAATCATGGTCATTCTGACTTGACATTGTAAACATCTGTTTATACTTATTGGTTCACCATATACATAAGTGTTTTTGAACTTACGCGTACTGTACCGTATTTCTATGGTTAGGTATGCTAATCCTCTTAGTCATACTGAAAATATATGATAGTTCACTTCTAACAAACCACTGCACTAACTTGAACTTATTGATATCACTGATATTAATAAAGGTAAATAACTTGGAAGCATGTACAGCCTCTAATACATCACGGCTTATGTGGTAGCATGTGCATTGGGGTAGACGTCCATTAAAAATTAAAATAATCGCCAACAAAGTTACACTTTACATAAGTTGTTCCTATCGACTGGATTGGTTTTGATCACAGCAAAAACAAAATGTCCCGGTACCTTCTTTTTTTAAACATTATAAGTGACATTCAAATCTGTATTAAGAAATTAAACAACACAGATGCATCATCAGAAGCATATCAAATGTAAAACTATGGTTATATAATGTTAAAAAAATGGGTAAAATTTAAGATCTACCAGTTACGGATGGAAATGTATACCAGTCACTTATTACGATATTTCAAGATTGGATATAAAGTTTGTTTCCGCCTACTCTCAAAAATAATAATTTTATGTCTTACATGGTTATGAAAAACTGTAAATAATATAGGACAGCATTCAATGGTAAGCTGGCCAAAAGATCACACCGATAATCAACATTTGAGTTTTAATATAAAACATTTAACGCTTATTTTAACCCTGAAAACATTTAAATATTATTTTATGATAGACCATATATATTTCTGCAATTGCAGGGGGTCACTAGGTATTATCACCCAACCGTGTCATGACCTGATTAGAAAGGTATTTTGAAACCTAAAATCCTCAAAATTTCAATTTAATCACAAGCGATAGGAATTTTATTTTTTTATGTCCATAGAAATTAGGCCAAAGTTATTTCCGCAACGATTTTTAGGAGTAAAATATTTTTTTCGCATGTAAGATTCGTTCCATAATTTTATTGAGAAAAAAAGTTTTATGACAAAACACATAAATAAACCAAAATTAAAATGATAATAAATCCTACATCAAATGATATTTGGTAAAGCATACGAATTGATTGGCATGTATACAAAGTTGCAAAACGACATCTTCATATTATGTGTATTAAATGAAGAAAAAGAATATAAGTAATTCCATAGCATTATTGCGCAATATTAACATCAATGTAACTAGTTTACTAATAAGAAATTCCGCGGCATTGAGTAAGGATATATATAATAGCATTTATAGATAATAACTATGTATCATCGACAATTAATAACTTACAGCACATTATACTTATTAAATGGATGTAAACATGATGAATTAATTATACACAAACTATATCTTAATAAATATAATTAAATCGGAATATCTGGCGTGTAATTCAACAGGTGACCATATTAGCTAGCACCCAGTGACATTCACATAATGTCAGTAATAAAATATAAGGCGATGCTACGTGATTTGACACAAGGTCGTTTTCGAGAAATGCTACATAAATAAGAAATGCCGCTAAAACTGCCAGTTTATTGCCTGCAAGGCAGTAATTGGTTTGATAAATAAAACATATATCGGCAATACAGCCTGTTACAGGGGCACCTGCCGTTTTGCTTTTACCGTTAATATAGAATGAAACTGTACCCGTTGTATTATTGATACACTGGAATTACACATAATCTGTCACTTAAGAACTGTTATTCTGAAGATGGGTTCGTTTGATAAAATGCGTATAAAGCAAGGTGTGTTCGGCTTCTACCACCTAAAGCGTGAAATAGCACGCAATAAATGATTGTGATTCTACCCCTTCTTTTTATGATTTCTGATGTAAATTATAAATGTGGTACTGACATGAACGTCTATTTTGGTTCTTTCGAAGACACTTTTAAAATATCATTGTTAATAAATTATAATTAATGGAGAATGAATGAACCTAAATGCTAATTCACCAAAATTTCACGGAGCACGATTAAAACAATGCAATTGTTTTGTCGCAGTATGGTATTATGAAAAAGAAAAATGCAATATGTTAAAGGCAGAAAAAACAATAGGTTTGTGGCCTCTGGGCTGAAGAGATCTTTACGAATCACAGATGTTCTACCTGAGATAATACTAGAGGTCAGAGACAGTGCACACAAAGCGCGATGACAATCTGATCTTACATTTCTACGTTAACGCCTCAGTGCTCGAAACTATCCGCGTTTTGCGCCTAGCTTAAAACGGACATCTGTCAATAACTCATAACAATCCCATATTAATCAAATTTATATTTTGTATGCGGAATTATCAATCAAGTTAAATGAAGCTTGATAGGAATTATTTAACACTAATAGCTTCCATTTAAAACACAGATATTTGTTTTCATAAAATTGCTTTAATTCTGTTCCGTTTTTGCAATCTTTCAACATTTAAAAAAGATACTTTTTTATTTAATACATCGTTATGATTCATACATATCAATTTTTCATGTTTTTGACAGTTTTCGTCGGGCACTTTGACACATTTTTTTTCATAATGTACGATGTTAAAATGTTTGGTTTCCCCATTCATGTTTAATATATTTTAAACGTTATCAACATAATTCTATTTGTTTTGCATTTTATTTTCCACAGATTCCCCAGATAAACGGCAATGCTCTACAGACGGTTCTTCTGTTTGCTCAAAACACAAAAAACCACGAAAGGCTCGAACCGCATTTACAGACCACCAACTTAACTGTCTAGAGAAAAGTTTTGAGAGACACAAATATCTGAGTGTACAAGACAGAATGGAACTGGCAGCAAAGCTCAATTTAACAGATACTCAGGTGAAAACCTGGTACCAGAATAGAAGGTAAATTATGATTCCAAGACCACTTATAAAAATTGATGGTTATTTACTTCAAGTTTATGGAATTAATGAGTATTTAGATACACACGAAAATATATAGACATTGCAAAACATTGTGAGTGTTCAGCACACAATCATACTGGAAATTCTGCTAAAATTAAACAAACCTGGAAAATACTTTAAAACAGCAAATCATTTTCAAGTTATATAAAATACAATCATTAATCAACGCATTACATCATAACTTTCACGTAATCTTGTTACTAATGATTTATGTATATATATTAAAAACAACTTTGATATTGTGGTATCGAATCATAAAACTAATACAAAACTAAATGTTGACCGATTTATTCTATTCGCAGCATACTAAGTACCGATTTTGACTATTTTGGTTATAAATCATTTTTGTTATTTTTATAAATTGATAGAAAACAGTATAAATATCTAAAATGTCCTTGAAAGTTGAAACCTAAAAAATATCCCAAAGCGGGTTTTCATTTTTAAATTCACATACATAGTAATTTTATAAAATCATTTACCAATTATCATAGATTCATTATTACTATCCTTAAGATATTAGTATCAGAAAATTATACTTAAACACATTCTTTAAAACATTAAGAGGCCATTTGTGATTTTGACATAGTCGAAATTTATATTTTAGAACTAAACTAATATTATGATTGTTACTTTGGTGATAAAGCTGCTGTGTCTAAGGAACGATATAGACAGCCAGACACTTTGTTCTGCTAATATAAGTTATGACAGCGTGAGACTCGCTGTAACTTCTTCTGTTGGCCAATCGGAAAAGATTTTAATGCGCCCGGAAGCCTAGAACAACTGAACAAGCAAGTCTTTCTGCATCAGTGCGAAAGTTGCGGAAGCTCAATAATTGCTCCGACAACTCTTAATTAGCAATGAACTAAAGATTGTATTTATGCGTTGTTGTCTCCGGAAGAGCAATGAAAATGCGTTAATAGTGTAAATCAGAAGACAGCTCTCTTAAGTGACAAAATCCACCAAATGTGCCAGAATTTTATATTAATAGCTTCTAGGTTCCAGGATTCGTTGTCCGATAAATTGCCACGTTGTTTTCTGCACCCTGTGTGAGTTAACGCAATAAAACCACATTATACAACATTATCAAATAAAAAGGACAACGCTTAATAACCTAAGAGGAAAGGCTAAGAACCGCAGGTTATAGATTGATGATTGATGATGAAGTTAAAAAATAATGCATATATTTTAGCGAATAACACGTTCTTATGGAAATACATGTATCATGTTTGTCTTGCTTAAAAATTACTTAATTTACATTGTATAGGCAATTTTAGTTATGCATTCATTTGATTGTATTACTGTTAACTTGACGTGATTCATTAAACCATATATCAATATCACTGTTTGTGTGATATTTGAATTATAACTCAATACAGATTATTATTACATATGAATTAGCATAATATAATTTTAAACATTATTTTTAGAACTAAATGGAAACGACAGACATCAGTTGGTTTGGAACTTCTAGCAGAAGCCGGAAATTATAACGCCTTCCAAAGACTCATGCATTCTAGTAATTACTGGTCCCCGTACCATCAGCAGGCCGCACGGATGATATCGACACTTGATTCGTATTACTACCGCTCAGGAAGCTCCGCAGCACTATCTTCTCAACGTCCGATGATGCCGCGGATGTACATTCCTGGAATGAGTTCTTTGCCATCATGACCTGCATATGATATTCATTCGCGCTAATGACTAAATAGACAATATTCATTTAATCTAAAATTACCAACAGGTCCACTGTGGTTTTTTTCAATCAAGCAATATCTATTCCCGTACACCTGCATTTTAATATCTAATTTACATATTTTATGAGACAATTGTGGTTTTGTAACGTAATTAAAGATAATACAAAAAAGTATCAAGAGATATGCAAGGTATCATTCTGATATACTCATGAATGTGACGCTCCAGATCATTTGGAAGGTAATTATCTATCAATTAACTAGATACGAAAACTTGATGATCAAATAATTTGGTAATTGGTATGAGGGTTACAAATTGTTTTACTTTGGAAATGTCCTTTCAACAGTTTTTTGTGGGTTTCAAGTATCATATCTTGGATGGTAGTCAAGCTTTGGCTCCACCTTGTGACCTCAGGGTTGATAGCTTCTACTAGAATGGTGTGTCATCTGAAATGGTCATCATGACCCTCTAATTTATATTGTAATTCTACGTATATGATAATCTGATGTTTATATTTATAATTAATGGCTAAAGTCAGATTTATGTTATACAATCAATTGGAGACCTATGAAATAAAACGGAAGTCTTACACGACTACTGAGATGTTCTTCACAGGAAGTTATATGAAGACATGATAATACGAACAAACCTATCTTTTTCGATAATTATTTATGTGAAGGGTCTAACAGAACAATTGTCCAGTGTATAACTTTCCTTTATCTATCTTCATTGATTAATATTTAACAACATCAAAAGGATTAACTTATTATTTTGTAATGATTCAAATTAAAATATGTATGCACGTTTACACTGTATCAGTGAAACTCTTTAATTATATTATTTATATATTTGCTCAAGAATTGAAAACAATGGGAGAGGAACTAGGCAAATATCTAGGGTTGTTCGGATTTTGTATTATTAATGTCCATGTAATCTCATAATCATTGACTGAATATTGCATAAAATATTGTAAAACTTGTAAATAAAACTCTTAATTTATTTTCTTGGTTTTGTTGTTTTCTGACTGCCATACCTATCGATAGTCAATCCTACCTGTGCAGATTAAGAAAATATTAACTATAGAGAGTAGCTGTACTGGTGAATAAATGATGATGCACAGATGGGCCTTTTCTGGATTAATATGATAAAAGTAATATATTAACTTGATCAAATACCGACGATTAACGTTAGACTCACATTAATTGTGTACAGGATTGCTACCTGGGCACGGTTGTACAAAATGTGATCACAGCATGTAATTTAATCCCTAAATTTGTAACATTTTCAAATCTCATTTGGGGCAAAATCTATGATTATATCTTCTCTAAAATCAACACTTAAGTTTGCTTTACCAGAAATTTTATTTTGATATCAAAATTGTCGTTACACTGTGGTTAGCCTAATAATATTTTCGACAACTAGGTCCATGGAATTATAATAAAGATACAAACAGGATTAAATGTTTAACTTCAGTTATTTTCTATTCATCCGTTGGTTAAGGATGGTTACGTAGTGCTCTCTAAATATATTTAGCTTCGTTGTTTAATTAATAAACCTAAGACAAAGCTTTGAGAGAAAATGTTCTGTGATATGATTTTTTTAATATCTAATATGGGAGTCACAGTTATAATTTGTCCTTTCAGTTCGACAAATATATATTTTGTCTCTTTAGCTTATAATTTCATCTTGCCTTTGATTTAAACTATAGCAAACTATCTAAATATATATTGTATTTCAATATACTGCATTTTCAAAATAAAAAGTCTTCATTTTTCTCGGTAAATATTTATTTTTCGAAATATTTCGATCGTTCGCTGATGTATACTGTATATTAATTTATAGAAGCAATTGAACAAGTGCATTAATAAACTGCACATAATTCAGAAATAGATCTGAAGTAAAGACCAACAGCACGAGACACCGATGCCATGTTGGTTTAACATACATGTATGTTTTATTCAATGAAGACTTAGCTTGTACACCATAAGGAAATTCTATGTATTCATTGACCGTGTTTATTAACAAAAAAGAATGATTTGTTTTAAATAATTTAAAAGAAATGGATGAAATAGTTGCATTTACTAAGACAAACGTAGTGTTTCCATATAGAGAGACGAGACTAGCAGATCCGTTTATCGATATTGGACCACAATAGCTCAAAATACACTGGAAATGGAAACCAACCTATACCGCAGAGGTAGATCTTTACCACTATGTTAGTCAGCCAGTTTTTGTTAAACAAGGTTTGTCTAAAACAGCGTAGAAAAATCCATATGTACATAACTTTGATTTCCTTCACCTCCTTATTAGCGTGATTGGCCTCCTGCTGTTTTGAGAGCTGTATTAAATGCTTGAAAAATATACACGAAATAAATGTTGATGATTACCTTGTTAATTTATGATGAATGTAACAGAAAAATCAATTATCGATATGCATATCAAAGCTTCCTTAAATTACAAAAAAAAAAAAAAAAAAAAATTAATATTTTGTATAATGTAAATTAGGGAAAAAATGAAATACCACGTTTCAAAGGTCATATTTAATCTATCAACGATATGAATAATACACCGGGTAATAGTCTTTCAAACAGAAATTGCTGTCTCAAATTAATAGATAGAAATATGTGTGGCTGTCGAGTTATAAATAAAAAAAACCCCGATTATTGTCTATGTAAATATAATATAAACATTGATTATGAAAACAAGATATTATTGTATAGGCATTGGAGACCGTAAGATTGTATGCAAATGTAACATGGTGTTCCCCATCCTGATAATACCGCCGCTCTCTCATACCGCCAAAGGAACCCCCCAGAATAGTTTTCTGTCTATATATTCCTTCCGGTAAATCAGCCAGCTCATTTACACCCATTCAACAAACGCTTTGTAAAACAACTGTTCCATCGATTTTATCGCAATTTATTTTTTAAGATCTATACTGTATTAGATTTCAAGAGAAACAGTGAACATTCTTTATCATACACAGACATATAATGTTATACTAAGTTAAGGCAATATAATAAAATATTAATCTGATACAAGAACTTTTCATGTTATTATTCTAAAGAGTTTTTCCCAAATACATCGCTTGTTATAATGCCATAATAACCTTGGATAAAACGTAGCAGTTTAGCAAGGGTAAATTGATCATCCTAAACGCTTTGGTTTACTATGACCATTAATCTTAAATCATAACATGACATAATATTAACATATGTGTCCATGCTCTTAATAAGAAATATTCGGATTTTTAGAAACAAAATATGCAGGATTTTTGTAGAAACGTGAAATCCTAGGTCTTTTTTTATAAAACAAAATTTGCACGTCCTTAACATACATGAAGTTACGTTATAAGATCTGGTTGTGTGTGATTGGGGATATTTCTTCTTATTTATTCCTTTCTCGTTTTGTATAACCAATACTTTATATGTAAACAAGTGGTAACAGAAAGTATGCTTTCGATGTATTTATATTAATAAACGCCAGTGTGACTCATACAAAAGTGCTCTGATTAATGTATTGACTAATCAGATGAACTCTCAGTAAGTATATCATTAAATTGAATAATATGTATTACCAATATAAAATCTATCAGTATGAAATGCCACGCCTGAATGATAACAAAAATCCCGGTAGAATCTGTCGATCAGGAACATATTTCTAGCTTTAGTCATCATTTCTACTACGGTTACGTTATTAAAAAATACCCCGTATTAAGCTGACATAACGGAACGTAAATGGCTTCATTGGGTTTTCTGAAGGTCTTATATTATGATTTAATCGGTGTAAAATTGACGTTTTAAATAATCTAGTAGATCAGCAATACATTTACTCATATATAACATCGGAAGAGAAACTGAGACATTACTCCATCTAGGCCTCTAGTAAAACTTATATGTTCCAGGAAACTTTGCGTGTAAGAAGATTGCTGAGCCATTAGCGTCCGTTGAATCGGCGTTTAAATTTCTGAACAGTGTCATCCATCAAAGTTAAATGTCGGGGCTTTTTCTCGATTTCGTCTCAGACCCTCGAACCATGAAATGTATCTTTTGTTGATTATCTCGTGTCAAAAGGCAATTAAATAAAGTCTTTCTCTAATTGATGAGGCGATTTGGCACGAGGAGACGTTCTAGAATTTAACGGCATCACAGGCTACTTGATTCATGCCATCGTACTGTTCCGGCTTCTATTTGTTGGTAAATATGATCCAATGATTTGCAAGATGTTTCCTTGCAACGCTGAAATTTGAGAAAGCATTCAAAGCGGTTATCCGTCAGCGAAAAGGTTGTTAAATGGACTGTGGCCAACACTCTCTCACGTATGCTTATACAACTGATGGCAACCGGAAGTTGTTTGCATACGGTTGCATGATGCTATCGTAACCATGAAAACAAGCTCTTATGTTGTTTTTTCCCAGTAGATTTCCCTATTAAAGTTGGAGAAACAAAAAGACTCCAGAATTAGTGCATAGCCTCTCATTGTACTTGCATTTCTGTTTCTTCAAAATAGTTCAGAGCAATGCAGATCTTATGACCAGGTTTAGGATTGAAATATTCACCAAATAATTGATACAATGCAAAATAACATTATTGAAGTTATTGTATATGCGTCACATTCTTACATTTATGCATCAATTGTAACTTTAAAAATTGTACTTTTTCAAGGCAACTGCAAGATTCATAAATATGTTTTTCATCACAAAGCCTTTCACAAACAAAAATACCATTATGTAACTACAAAAATATCTATTTTTGTCAATGTTTCGGATAAGGATATACAAAAGTACTATAGACATGGTAAGTTTAACGCCTTATATCGCACATTCTTTAACGAGAAACAACAGGGTCCAATGATTTATTCAAAGCACTCTTTTCACCGGAAACAATATGTACATTAAGGTGTACATGTGGAAGACTTTTTTATCGTTTGGGGAGGTCGTTAGTCCGAGAAATATCGGCAAACAAACAATGCTATTTCGTTAATTACCCTTTGTTTTATAGGCTAAATACCAATATCATGGTATTCATATCCCCATGAGAATATCCACACCGTTGGTGTAGTTCAGGATTAATTCCTGTAATGAATGGCTATCACGCCCAGTGAAAGGATTCCCATTAATGCGTGTTAGAGTAGAGTCCAGTGCCGTGCTGATGTGGCGTTGAACATTAAAGATGTACTGTATTTATCTAAAGATGCCAACTTGTTTATCAATCTTAGCTAACTTTCGCACAAAATGGGTACACAATTATAGCCAGCAAGCAGTAGATGTTTGATCACCTCATGAAAATTTAATGCAGGCCAATTCTAAAAAGGCGAAGCTTCATCACATCTCAGAACGCACTTAGAACTATCTAACGTCATAGGTAGGAATGCTTAAGACACGCTTCTCTACTGTATTGCTCACCCTAATCAATACAGGTCAGGTAGGTGTGTTTCAATTAAATATATAACAGTACTCTTGTATACTGATACACAAATATGCAAAAGTAATCGATGAGGAATTTTGGTATCAATAGCACAATTTATGTACTTAATAGGTTTGTGTATACACCAAAGCTCAACTTAAGAGAATTATCGTCAGGTATAATGAAGTAATGATGTTCAAAAATAAAAATATATAATGTCTTTACTTTTCAAATTCATATCTGAAAAAATAGAGTATCTAATATTTCCCGAAAAAATATGAATAAATATGCTAATAACCGGTTAATAATAGCTTACATCCACTTCGCCTAAAATAGAGTCATTTGATATTTACATCACGATGCTAGACCTTCTTTGTACTATAAGTTCTGATTAGGTACAATTGATCAATGATAAAGCTGATCTATAATAATATTGTGTTAAGACACGCTTTCATAATTGATATATTTAATTTATAGTATACACCACTGTGTCGTCTCTTATGTCAGCCCTGTGTCTACGGAATGACAATAGAACACTATTTGTTGTAAATGTCATCGTATTAATGACTTCTCTTAATTGCTTGGTAGGTATGACATAGAACCGTTACAAACATCGATTAAATAAGATTGGAGAAAACATGAGGACGTGGTACAATAGCCCAAGGTGCTCTATTATATACCCATTTACCCTATTCCTTTACATCTCTGACAACAACAGTTTAAAGATTAGCAACTCGCTTTTACCGTGGATGTACCATTCATTACCAGATACCTGTCGACAGTTAGGGTTGTACTAATTAGCATTAACAGGTGATGTACTTAGTCATTTCAACAGCTCCCGGATTAACTAGTCCTGTGTGCTCTAGATTCCAATACACATCAGGTGGTGTTGGATTGGTAAACAATAGATATAATAACAACTCGTATAAACTGGTTTTATAATTGGTACAATTAGTATTAAAATATAACGAATCGTTGCACAGGATTTCTAATATCATTTAGAAATTTAAGTTCCCTTAATTAAGATTGGCTATTAATTTTTAGATCGGTTTGCAACATAAAACAAGAAGTAATTAGTTTTAAAAATCTGTATAAAAAAGTTGAAAAGACAAAAGACCCGAATACTATACCGTGTAGTAAGAAGTAGCATAGGTATTTGTTTTAACCACAACACTCGTATTTGGAAAATATCGATATTTTAATGAATGAACTACAAAGTGAATATTATATGCATATTGACATTTTAATGCTATTTTTACCTATCTTTATTCAATTCCAAATGTTACTGTTACACATATTATCCAGCTTGAGAAAGGTTTGCAAACGGTTTGAACCTTGATCACTGTCTACTAAACCCTTTTCCGAAAACAAAACTTAACGGAAAAAATGATACTATTTGACTGTAACATTTAGGAGCAACAAGCCTATTTTTATCTATTTGAAGGATTTCTCCTTTTCTCCATTTTGTGCCTAAATTGTTTTTTGTATCATCTTTATGTTCAAACAATACAACATGGCCAAACTAAGCTTGTAAAAACTTGTTCAAATTGGTATTGACTATCGCATGATGACACAGACATACAATGCAGCTTAGGTATGATAACAGTAAATACAATTGTTACTATATATAGATAAATTAAAAAACACCGGGATAAAAAGCAATTAAAATGTACAAAAAGTGTTAAAAACATTTAACTTTTCACTTATCGTGACTTAATATTTTAGCTCTACTGACATGGACATTAAAACCCTGAAATTTATTAACAAGTTTTAATATAAATTGATACGGTTGTGTGGATTTCTACGCCTTTCATTTAATTGATGAATCAAAAAGACATTATTTGATACTGTTTTAAGATAGTTTACTTGCCTGTAAAATGTAGACCATCTTAATGTGAATTAAATGTTTAAGGAATTTCGATATTATCATGAAAGACCCAAATTTAATTCTTAATAAAAAATGTGACTATAAAATGATAAAACTGATTAATCACATATACAGTGAAGTCATGGCGTGACGCTAAACAAATGTGGTGAATTAATGTTATCTATCTATGCTTTATCGATTTTCCTTTTAAAGAAACGATAAAAACGATAAAACTAAAATTCTTAAATAGCTTAAATGAAAGATTATTAATACGCTATCCTTCTCTCCAAAATTCAAAATATAACTTGGCTATAATTCTCAAGTCATCCTCTGCTCAGAATTTTTTCATAAGAGGAGGAGTAAAATGTACATTCAGGTATCATTTTATCTCTAAAACTATGCAATGGATATGCACTTATGGAATCCTTTAATGTTCTTAACTAATGACCCTAACAAATGCAATTAAGTGTTAATTGCATTCCTCTTAATCAGTAAGCAACTAGCCAGATATGTGAGTAAATACACCACCAATTTACATACTGTATCTAAAATTACAAAACCTATACCATGATTTATTACGAGTGCATGATTGAGAACAGGATACAATTGAAAAGTACAAGTATTTCTGCACACATTAACGAACGAACGAGGAGTATTTATAATAAAAAAATAAATATCAATATATGTTTATTGTATGTTGAAATAAACAATCTAATACACTTTTATTATTACGTCTATGGGATTTTTGGATATTATCACTACATTGCACTTCCGATCATCAACACTTTTGCTGCTTGTAGTCAGGAAGAAATATCATGTTTGACGTTTTGTTAACATGCATTGAAAATATTTGGTTGAATATATATAAGATCATGATAAAATGTAGCTATTTTTTATGGTATAGTTACAATATGTGAGGCATGATGTTACACCATTGAGATGCTACGGAGTTATTTTAATCCAAAAGAACTAATATTGCGGGTTAAACCATGTTAACTTCAAGCAATATCGCATATTGAAAGTAACACTGTCTGGCGTTAAGGCGGGTCGGGCCTGAAATGGCTGAGGTTTCCACTGTTATATGTTTTCATCTAGTAATCCTTATCGAATTAAGTCGGATGGTTCTATGGGTTCATCAAGTGCGTTCTATGGTCAATAAATGTATTCTATTGACTCCGGGTAGTTAGGAATTATATGCCCCGAATGCGTTGCCATGGGCGTACAATAGTGGGACAATACCATGAATTTATCAATCGTTCAGAGTAAGACGGACACAAGTGGTAACATATGCTGAACCTTTACAATGGGAAAACTAAAATTACATCCGTTCAGAAACTGAACAAAACGAACATCGTCCCCATCACATCGAACAAATCCGTATAATAAGGTAATGTATACTGTGTGATGGGAGACTAAAGTGGGTATAGTGAGGGACCGCCGTCACCAGCTGTGAGATCAAGCCAGCTCCACCCTCTTAATTAACGGGAAACAGCATCCTGACAAATTGTTATGTAATTATATTATGTTTATATAGAAATATACACACATTTGCAAAAGGAAAGAATATAATACAGATTTTAAATGGGACATCATGATTATGTTATGTAATGACAGTGTAGTCAAAAATATAAACGGTAAGTCTCCTCCAAATCCAAATAATTTCTAAGAATCCAACCAATGCTTTTGCAAGAATATGAAGATAGCAAAAATAAGTAACAATTTATATCATGAACAGAAATACTTTCAACAGAACTCAAATCAGGTGAACATTTACATTTTGTATAGTCTGAATTGAACTCCAGTAGGAAAAAAAACCCAGAAAATTGTCATACCCGTATTTGATAATTACATCTTATAAAAGCACAAAACGACTTATTAAATATAAACATCTAATTATCAACATAATCATTTGCGATTATTTGCGCATTCATCAATAATTATGTTTAATATATGCATATATAGTGCCGTGGATATGTAATTCGAAGACTGTTCTGAATTTGCTTTTTTTCCTAATTCTTAGGATATTTTTTCTCTTGGTAATGTGCTTATTACGCGCTTATACAGCGGTGTCAAATTATACGTACCTCAACTTAAATGTACGCTATTGATATTCAACAAAAATATTCCAGTAATATTTCTTTGATCTACTCAACATGACAGCTATGGACAACAAACTGCTACTGACTACAATATGGAGCCTGACAGGCAGAGTAAGACCAGCCCAGTAGCTATATCAAAGCACCTTCATCATACAATTCAATTTCAGAGGAGGGCAAGTAGAAGTCATTAGCAGCCGTTATCCGATTGTGCTGTATTCAAACCCATTCCTTGCGGCCAACAGAGAGCCTTAAGAAACATGGGGCATTAGTGTTTACAAAGCGTTGTGGGGAACGTAAACATATTAATGCCTTTGCAAATGATTTGCTAATGCAATTTAGATTCCTTTTTGCTGTTTTAAGATCGGTCTGGTGCGTATATATTCAATATCTTTATCGTATTTCATGATCCATGAATTTCGCGGATCCAACAAATGCCTCCTAATGGACAGAATTCTGGCGAATGAATTTGTATTCATTCAAGTTTTTACCTAGTTTTCACTGATCAATTACGAGGATAATCAAGAGGAAATTGCTATATTTGTAAACCATCTAAGACCGTTCTGTGGAACCGTGTGTTTGAATTAATGAAGCTCTCCTTTCTGATAAAACGCGGGAAATGGCTAAAAGGAACAATAAACAGAACTAAAGAGAAACTCCCAGATGAACATGCAATGTTTCGGATCAGTGATGGTTTCTATGAAAGCCAGTTAGGAAGTTTATTCAATTTTGTAAGGAAATTTCTTCTGCTTTTTTCCAAAAGCTCTGATTCAATTTAATGGACATATAAAGTTGGGAATGATTTAACGAAATTTACACGGTTGTGTGTAAGGAAGGGCCTTTTTCATTACGTTCGCTTAAGAATGGGTCAAACGAGTTTAGTCGTTGGCACTAAATCCCTCAGACTGAAGAAATGTCTGCCAAATAAAAAAATCAATTTATAGAACCGTTTCAATTATATTACAAAACATTCTTCCTTCCTTGGAACATTTTTTAATAACCTTAAACTGATTTGTTGATTTGTCAGCTTAATGAATTAATCTAGCTTACATTAAAGATGCTACACCGCTGACAAATGGTATTTTTTCACTATCAAAAACAGAAGTAGACTATTTAGTATTTTTCTTCATTTACAAAAGTTACTTAATTGAAAAACACCATTACCACCATTGAAAAGTTTGATCTTCTTATTTTACTTCAGGTTAAAAATATAGAAAATAATTAATTGCATCCCGAAAACAATCCGTGACACTGTGTCCTATATATATATATAGAATGAAGTACTGATTGCGCATGCACCAAAGGCTAAATAAATTATCTTATGTTATTTTTTGTGTTAATTAGACATATATATATACGATTAAACACCAATTATGGTTAAAATGATGAGTATCATTTATACTCTGTCGGCGGTGGCGCATCTTTAATGCGAATAGTCTACCTTACTGTGTTCACAGTTTCGGTAAACGTCAAATCAAGATGAGTTTACTTTTTTATTTCAAGTCTTTTAATTTCATACAATAAGACCCCTAGAAATATGTTTTTTTGTAATGTGAAATGTCGATTGTACAAGTTTTTCTTACTTTAGAGCAATCCCACTGCGTAAAGGGTAATGGCGGTGTGAAACGCAAAGAAGGTCGGAGTTCGATCTATATGGGATAAGATAAGTTGCTAGCCAATCAATGACAATTGCCAAGGAAGCATTGCATACGTTTGATTTTATTCATCATTGCATTAATTATTACTTTCCATTGTAATTACAATAAACGATTACTCTTTTATTAATAAACAAGCCCACAGGGTTATGGGTAGTGGGATGGCGGCGTCGAAACACAAGAGCCTTTCGCCAAGATGGTTGTGATTCGATTCTCATGGGAAAAGATAACTTACTAACAACCACATTAAAATGTCCAGGAAACTTGGTTTCCCGCTATATGGTGCTATTTATCGTAAAATTCCTTTTTTTAAAACAACTATAACCATAAATAATTTCAGTTAATATATCAGTAGATACATTTAATGAAACTATCACAGTAAATACAGGGTATAAGTAAAGACTTTTTAGATCGTTTATGTGAAATACACTGTTTTCGATTATATTCAATGATTATGACCACGTCAGCAGCTACCCACGCTCCCTAACAGGTCTGACATTGTATTCAGACGTGTTCAGTAGAAGGCTAAGTAACTATCTATGTATGTAGATCTAATCGATCAGGAGAATAGATTATACAGTACAAATGTCACACCGGTGCAAATTCTGCAACATGTTCCCTCCCACATTCTCTCTTGTTTATTGAACTAACTATATCGGTATAGTTGGGTCGAAATAGAAACCTTTACAAACAACGAGGAGTTACGAAATTCTACTCCACCCAATTTCCCACGCACTCTTTCGACTTTGGATCCTAACGCAGTTTTATTAACATGTTTTCACTTACCATATAAAATCCAAAATTGTTTGTGAAAGACATTTGAATCAACGTAAAAGTCAAAAGATTGTGCGATATCTTATGATTTCTTGTAAAAAACTATTATTTTTTTTATCATTAACCGGATTACGTGCTTTAGGTCTGGGTTTGTTTACATCTAATTTCAACTGCAACTTAATTTTGTGATACACCTAATATATCTTTCAAAGTTTCTTTACGCATTCAAAACGAAAATTCCGCAGTATTTCAATCACAATTTTCAATTAGTCTTCCTGGACGTAACACAGTATATTACTTAGTTTAATCATATATAAAGGAAGAACTGCTTAATAGCAGGAACAAAACATTTTTATAGAATGACAGGAAGGGCTAGAATTGTGCCTGCTGACCATATTGCACGTAAAAGGCGACCAAATTTAGGATCTTATTTTCTTTCTTTCTAACTTACTTTTTTCATAACGTATCCCTTGACACTGCTTCATTTTTGGAATTGAGCACCCGTCCAGAGTGGAAGGTACTGGGCTATTTTATTATAAAAAATGTTTAGGTGTGCTGTCCGTTGTCTGACGGGATTGTATATGCTCACTGCATGTAGGCTTCAGAAATTTGCCTGCTACCCATATTGCATCATCCAGAAATACGAACAAGTTCAGGTTATTATCTTTTTCTTTCCCGCTTACTTTCTCCGTCCTAACGTCCCTCTCTTGATGACACCGCTTCCATTTTGGCCTGGAGGTAAGCGTTCACCGTTCCTGCCCCTGCAGACCGCTTAGCATAACGATGAGACGGCTTGTTTGCCATTGTCTTGTAAGTATGTAGTATACTGACAACCTATGGTGTGATATCCTGTATATTGTAAATTGTTCAAGAGTTTCTACTACAGCAAAGAAGAACAACAAGAACGTGCTGCAAATTTCACAATATTCATTCACACAAACAAATTACGTATAGGTTCGGCCGTCCTTAGGTAACCGTAATTAATAAGACATATATACCACCAAGTACACCAACCAATCTTTTTAACGATGGGATACCAGCGCAATTATAAAAAATACCACCATTAAAATATTGAATTAAGCAGGTTTCTGTTTTATTCTGTTTACTTTCTCCTATAGTTCAAATTATTATTTTAAGAAGCGGGCTCCCTCGTTTGTGGTAATATGTGGTAAGTGCCTCTGCCTTATATATTAAATGTCACGGAAGCATACCTCTTAAGACAATTAGAATCACACCACACTTGATACCTTTTTTCTGTCACTGGGCGAAGCCGGTGTCGAATCTTTACAGAAGTGTAGTCAAAACATTAGGCGGCGAATATATTGAAATGAAAAGAAACTTGTTTTCAATGAAAAGGAAATTGAAATTCCTTTTTAGTCGCCTCCTGCAATAAAACTGGAACAACTTATTCGGTGTTGGTGCCATACCTATAGCACAATGCCTTTAATACAAGTACATGTATATGAAAATTAAATTATCTTATGGTAATTTAAGTAATAAAATGTCTAAATTAATAAACAGTTCCCTGCTAATGCCATAACGTATTGATTAGAATTAAAATCTAGTGTCCACCAGGGAGCCATTTTTGCGCTATGCGTTTTGAAGAAAAGAAACCTAACCTAGCTCGCTCGTTAGGCGGTGTCATAACATTAGAAAACGTTGGCATTATCGATTTTGCTACATATTAAGTTTCAGTATGTTTCTGTCATATGTATTCGTGATACAGACAATGTATACTATTTTTTCTATATGTACTCCCTACATACTAGATACTTTAGTTAAACGATTAAGTTGACTTATATTGATATTCTTACACTAACTGTTTATTTTACTTTCTCATTCATCAAGCATTTCTTTTCTTGACACATTTTGAGTAACCATACATGTATGGTTAGACAAATGTTAGCAAATGTTTATTGAAATATTAATGAATATTTTGATTACCATTTTTCCATTAAAAACGAATTGCATTAGGAGATATTATAAAGTGACTAGATAAGCTGAGTCGTCATTTAAGAAACATTAAGATAATATATCAATAGATAATATCAATAAATAATTTTACAATTTTAATTGCAACAATATTGGAATTAAAAGTACAAAACTAATATTGAAATTCAAGTTAACGGAAATGGTTTTAGAACATCATATGTGCTATATATATATATATATATATACAGAAACTCAGAGTTATCGCATGTTAAGTGCATATTTAATAAGATACTTAAATCCCTTTAACACAGTTTAATAAAGTTTGATATCTTCTAATGAATTCTTAGGCCGTCTTGATGTCCTGAATATGTTTCATTCTACCGTGATAATCAAAAGATAGGCTTAATTTTTAATTACATTTAAGTATGAGTTATCAACTATAATTCATTTCCTGATCACAAATATATCTTTATTCCACTAATTGAAGCAATAAAGGAGATATTAAAATATACCACTGCGTTTTAATTATGTTTAATTACTATCTGCACATACCAAAAAAGTAATTTCTGAATAGCCTGAAGCAACGTAAGATATACAGGGAATTTGTTTGAGAATGTATATTTTATTGATTTTAAGATTCGATTTAATGATATGTTTCACGAGATCTTCACATATATTCTTTAAACTTCCAATGCAGAATAGTTAATATATAATCGTTACATTTATTTCCGCTTAAATATGTAAGGTTGTTTACAACGAGCAATACTGAAATTGTTTAAATGACATTTGTAACACTAAGTTGGTTTGCATATGAGCTGTGTTTCTCAGAGGACATTCTTGTCTGCTTTGTCAAGTAGAAATTCCGATATAACTTTATAATTTATTTATTTTGCATAAATCGATTGCAAAATATATCATGAATCGGAGATTTGTATTTGACATTTGCCTCAATACACATTGATAAAAAGGGGAACATATTTTATTTCGTTAAGTAAAACAAATTTAACACCAATATCCCATGTTTCTTGTTTTCTTTCATATACTTTCTGTTGTAAAATATATTTAGGCGAATTTACTGAATACTAAAATCGACGGAAATAAAATTGTAAAGCAAATTATATTGATAGTTTTCATAAAGAACAATACAATTACCGACTAGTTTTGGACCATGATGTATCTTGTAATTACGCTAAATGATTAAGGCCGTAAATATCATATGAAAATGACAAAAGATAGAAAAACAAATCAAATTTGAAGTATATGTTCTTAATCTATCAAAATGGCCTTTAAATAATTTTTTCTCCAATGAATAAAAAAACAAAAGTAAGTAAATGTCATGCTGATTTTTTTCCGTTTCTAGATGTATGGAAGCAAAAATACTTGAATGATTCAATGTTTTATCGTAATATAAAATAAATCGCGTTACTTTTCATTTCTGCAAATACGGAATATCTAAAGAAGTGCAGTCTGTCATCAACTAGGCCTGGACCCGAGTTTGCAAAAAAAAAAAAAGATAGATACTTGTTGTCTGGTTTATCCAATGCAATACACTCGATCATATCAGCTGAAGCTTCATTACATGGCTACCCATGAAATACAGTCTTGTGACGTCACTGCATCAACAATATATTTTCTTTATTGTCGCTGTAAAATTTTAACGTTATTTTCAGTAATCAGACTGGCTATGCTATAAAACAAACAAACAAACAAACAACGGGATTAGTGTTCAAAATATCACGTACTTTTGCAGTTGTCTTCGATTTTATTTCAAAATGGCGAGATATCATTAAATTGGAAATGGAAACGTCGTGGTATGAGGGATAAAAGACTCTTTCATTTAAGCATTGATGTCACTTTTTTTAACTTCATCGAGGTATGAAAGAAATTTTGTTTGCAAACTGTGTGAATCCGCGTAGCGGATAGCAGATTCTCACAAAATACGCGGATTCACAAAAAAATTATTTCATTACCCGATAAAGTTAAAAATTAATTACATCAATGCTTATATTTAATTTTTTAGACTACTTGATAACATAAATCACGTTTAAACGTATGATTCTATTGACTTTCCAATGGATTATTTTTTCCAAATCAATACGCAACATCGACGTCTCTATTGTGACGTCATGATAACATCGGGTTTTCGCGCCATTCTCGGATTTTTTTCTTCATATTTTATGAAGAAAAAAGTATCTGCCATTCAGAAAATTGGATTTAGTATGAAAACAAATAAAAATGAATTATATGTGGATATATTTACACTTGCTAGGCTTTGTCACTATACGCTAATACTAGCCGATTTTGTTTACCATAACTGCATGGTAACATTGAACTTTGAACTTGCGTAAGGAAATACTCTGTGCAACGTAAAAGGACTACTTTTTAAAAAAAAGAAACACATGGCTTTGTTTACATTTTGACGCAACATTACGTGTATATTGTTGTTTTTCATAGAATTTTGAAAAAATGTAAACAATATATACATGTTTTAAATTTATATATAATTCAAACAATTTTTAAATTAACAATTGTATAAAGAAACGGAAAAATATCCCGACCGGGGCGACGTGCTTTCATTTTTGTTAAAAATGATGGGTGTCAAATGTAAACATTACCTCTGTGCCTATGTTCGTCCTACGATCGAGTCTTTGGGGTAGACGGGTGTGAGACCCCCTGATAGAGGTCAGTTATAAACATATCCTCTTGTCTTTGTTCTTTGAGTATTTAATCATGTGTATTATAAAACATGCACCGCTAATAATCCACGTGTTGACAGTTCCGCGTCACCACAAATACATTGTATCCATCGAACACAAGTGAATTTGTTTCATCTATCGATGGCGATATGGATCTAAGCGTAGATTATATAATCACATGGCTCCGAGGATGTAAAACCGTCAAGTCAGACGACAATTCAAACACATTGAGCTACTTGAAAATCGGTGTTCGACAACTTCGGCAAACTCCAGTGTGTAAGCGTGCGTCAGCTTCGCCTCGCTGCACAATAACGGTCACCGAGTTCACACATGTGGCCGTGTACAAATTCTTTATGTTATTACGCTATATATTAACTTTTAGCAAAATTGAATATATATTTAAAGTTCTGATCTGATTAAATAAAATTATCTCTGAAATTTACTTTGCTTGTCATGTTTATTTTACACTAAAATATTGAACTTTTTTGTCGTCGCGGATTAATAATTCTACCTTGAGTGAAGCGTCATCATTCGCTGTTCAATTGAGTAAGCTCCTCCCACTTTTGACCGACTTTTATTGAATAATTACGTCACTTTTTAATGACGATTTTATTGCATAAAATATAAATAAAAAGTCGTGTGAGTGTAAATATAGGGATTGGATTTCGTTTTTATGTTAACCATACTTGTATGGAGCAATTCCTCTAAGAATATATTCAATATGGGGCGCTAACGCGCCCCATAGAATATATTCTTAGAGGAATTGCTCCATACCAGCATGGTTAACATAAAAACGAAATCCAATCCCTATATAAAGGATAGGTATATTCTGTCCTCTGGTAGAATATCCCCATCCTTCATATTCACATATAAAAGAGTTTCATAGCACATACAGATGTATCGGGGCAAATGAGAATACGAATTGAAACTTCGAAAAGAAGTTGTTACAGTTGAAGAATAATTCATTGTTTAGTAATACAAAATTATAGCATTACCAACGTATATGTATGGCACTATATATATACATATATATACATATTTTCAACATTATTGAATATAACCGTTGGGGGTAAAGTTAGCTAAGGTTTTAAGGGTTTAAGGACATTGCCAAATTTCAATTTTATCTTAGAATCATGTTTTTTTTAACCTGAACACCTACGAAAGATTCAACATTGGGTAAAAAAGATAACTATGAAAACATGGTAGGAAGCAGTTTCAATGTAATTATCTATCTCACAAAACAGCCAGCAGCGGTAGCAGTATTATACGAAACGTTACACACGTCTTAAGAAACATGATAACTCTATATACAAATGAAAAAGATGTTTGTGTAAAGACATAAAATGCCTCAAACCTTGAACGAATTCTCTGTCTCAAGCGCGCATAAATTACATACATAATTATTTCATAGTTAAACTACCGACAGAATTGTATTAATTGTTTTAAAGCGACATTTTGTGACTGTGTCAGTACACGTGTTGCTGTTATTTATGGCTTTCGTGTAACCACACACGTTCCACCGCACGTGCGATAGAGAAACATAAACTGCCTAATTAATGAAGCAGTTAGCGTTACAGGTCGGGTATAAAACAAAGCCTATTTTATTAACGGAGAACGTTTCGATGGTGCGCAATAATAGTAATAGACATTTAATATGAGAATAGAAAAGCCAATGTTACCGGGTGAACGATTTAGATGGTTTATCGAGGTCTCTCAAGTGAAATGTTAATAATTTAAAATCCCACATCACCTTATGACGCCGTTCAGACGTCTTTTCCACATTTATTTTGTTATCAAAAACCCGTAATTTGTAAGCACTACTCATGAAATTTACAAAAGCTAAGACGATTGTTGCTAATTGGATTTGACGCCAATGTTTTGTTATTGTCTATGATATGCGGGATTCGGTGAACTATCACAAAACACAGTAACCAAATCAAATATGTATAATATCACTGTTATCAGTTATTACCATCTCAGTTTTTATGTTTTTAACTAAGGGGTATTTAAAATATATTAATGACAAAGGGTATTGATAGAAACCTGTTATCGATAAAGATCTATATTGTGTTTGTATGGTCCACTGCGATTCCAATGTTGTTTTGTTCATTCCACACCACGAGATTTAAATAGTTGAAAGGTGTTAATTGGTATTAAGGGATATGCATTGCAAGGCATATAGACTCTACGGGATTGTAATTTGTTGGACCAAATCGTTCACTTTCTTTTTCTGAATTTAGTGTTTATATAAACGCATGAAATTGTTATTATATTCATCTAAACCTTCATAGATAACAATCATTAAATTTGCATTGATATTATATTCCGAAGTTTTGAAAACACATGACGACATTTTATGAATAAATAATTCTTCAATAAACAAATCAACGAACATCTACGATAAAACTGTATTCACTGTAATATAGATTTCTTTTCCTAATTCACAATTTACTTATTGGTTATATTTGTGTTTCCCATCGACAGTTAATGTCATGTGCGGCCAAACTTTTTATCTTTTGAAATGAAAGAGGAAAACTTTTGAAATGAAAGAGGAAAATGAAAATATTTTTAAAAAATGTTGTGACAACGTAGATAATGGAAATAAAACCATACACGGTTTTCCAAACACATGTTAAACGTTATGAGGAGTAATTACTTTTCTGAAGTTAAGAAAAAATGGGCAAGTTAACTAAAAATCTAATACAAATTTTAATACAGACGTATGCCTGTATGATGCGAATTACTTAAATTATTTCCCGCCCAATAAAATACATTAATTGGCGAAGAGGTAATCACTGTTAGAATCAAATCCTCGTCCTGTAGAAAGTTTCCAAAGTGTGTTTTTTTTCAATTTTTCCAAATTACTAATTTATAATCGTTATATTAAACTTATTCTTCATCTTTTCATTTCATATGTCCTAATAACGATTGGTATATCACACTTTTGAGAAACAGAACCATGGGGGGATCTTAAAGTCTCTGAATTTGAACGGTGGACAGAAGATAGATTTAATATAAATAATTGGCATAGAATGCTGTCCAGAAAACAAAATTCAGTAACATTGTTATTTCAAATGGAACATCATAAACATAACATATAAACAGTGAATAAAATTAGTCAATATTTAGTTAATCACCTATGCAGGTAAGAAGGACTTGTAACAGCTTACTTGTCGACGGAATCTAAATATAAAAAGGAATATGATTTTTTCAATATGCTGAGTATTAAATTTTGATTAAATAATAGTTTTTTTTTATGTTTTGTATATGTACATTCAACCCAAAAATAAACCCCTAAAAAAAAAAAAAATAAAAAAAAAAATTCAAGACTGATCACTACGCTCGTGTACTCTGCGGCCCATATATCATATATAGAGCAGTGTTCTGTACAATCATTCGGTATTCATTGCTAAGTAGCTAATTTGATATTTGTACTTTCTGCCTGCTAATTAACCCACTGGGCTAATTAGCAACTATATTCGTTTGCTTCATCAGATAGTGTATTAACGAATCATTATGGATGACAGGTAAAACGCACAATTAATTCAATTAACGTTTACTGTGTTACTTATTCATTGTTTGTATTTAATTTAAAACAAACATGGCACTTGTTATTTCTCCCACGCGAGGACATTTATTGAAACGTGTATACGCACCATCGACACATAATTTACTCAGTTTTACTCATAAATATTAAATAAAACAATTGGCAATTTAAGCGAACAGAAAATGTTTAATTATACAATGGGAGGCACAGAGCAATATAGCTACATGTATGGAAATAAATCGATCAAGTTTGAAGTCAGGTGGACATATATTTGTTACCTCCCTTATGTAGTGATGGTTTTGTTCCTACAACCTATTAAAATGTACACCAGTCAACTACAACCAAAAACATTCAAATAAGTCATTTTTCATAAGACATCCATTTTTTACCCACGACTGTGCTGTCTTGTCCCTCTTTAACAAATAGAGTAGTGGCACTCTTGTTTAAGAATTATCTTCATTTAATTCATTCATGGGGCTTTGTCCCATAAAATTAGGTTTTCATCCCTTTTCTTGGATCACTTTTGTAAGGTATTGGTTCAAAAGTTTCAGATAGAGATGGATCGATCTCAGTATACTTACGCAGTCCCCCAATTATGGTATATCTAATGTTTACAAAGTCAGTGTTAAGTAGGTTTATTACATATCTTCCAATATCACGTGTAACGGGCATTTCCATTAGATTTAAAAGAACTGTTATAATTTCGAAACTCAAGAATGACATCAGAGTTTGTAACGTTACGTCTGATTGGCTGATACCACATTGTAACGATGTCTTAATGAATTTCATTAATTTCATTAAAGAATTTAGAATTCCATAAGAGTGAGTTGATGTATGCGAATAAACGCGTCTAGTTTGTTTTTATGTTTATGGAGCTTTGGCGCAAAATAAATATGTATTCTCCTGATAAATTACTTCGCGGTTTATTTTTTGAATTGATATTAATAGCATAAACAAGCTAACCCTTCTATAATGCTTCAGAGAGTAAAATGGATTTATCATCAGTTAGTAAAGTGCTTCACAAATCAGTTGAAAATCGACTTGGAATTTGAATTAATAATATTACGAATAAACTCCTCTGAGCCAATCATTGCTACCCAAGGTAAGCGACAGGTGCGCTCGGCACTGGATTCACCTTGTACTGTACGGCAGGCAGCATAATCAATCCGGAGTTTAAAAAGTGAAATCGATTTATAAGTATTGATAGATTAAGGAGGTCATTGGGTAAATTTATGAAACATTGAAGAAAAAAAATAAATCTTCCGGAATGACTAGGCATACAAGCGTTCATGGATACAAGCTACATTTTGCATGGGCGGGGAAGCCACCCTAAAGCAAACATTTAAGAATGACGAACATACAATGACGTTATCCATATCATACAGCGTTCTCTTGGCGTGTATAATGTGCGTGATACGGAATCAATATTAAAAACTGATCACATTAATTGAAAAAAATATTGGATTTTATGACGATTTAAAACACAACCCATCACAGGAACGCCGTGATAACACATTTCCTGTACATCATGACTATAGCGTAGCACATTCAATACATAATCCTTGTTTTACAAGGAGACACATTATGTATCCACCACTGCCAACCAAAAGAGTCAACCAAACCCTGCAGGCTAGGGTTAGCTCGTAAAGGCAACTGATATATTTTCTTTTTTGGCTCATCTGACCTGAATGTTCATTGTCATCTATAGCTATCGGCTTCGTCTGTCGTCACACTTTGGTTTCTTATCAAACATCAAGGACACCATATGATATTTGACCAGTTGGTATTTAGGAAGAAGGGCTACCAATTAAGCATTAAATTGCCTTCTAGGGGGATATTACCGATCTGTAATAAACAGTGTTATTGATATTACCAAATTAAATTCCCCGCTGCCCCCGTCAGTGGAGCCTCTTCTTGTGACGTCATAATTAACTCCGACGTCATAACAATCCCAGATGTCATTCGAGGTAAAAGTAAAAATAAATAAGTCCATGGAAATAAACATAAAATCGCCAGTAACTTCCAACATTTGATTCATTATGTTCCATCTTTAGGATAATAAACATTTTAAAATCATAACTACAAATATTGTTGCGAACAATATAGAACAATTGGGTGTTTCATTCTGGTAGCAAGAACGTACAAAAAATGTGCATTGCGTCATTACGTCCTGACGGCGTTCAGAACGACGTCACAATAGATGTTATACATATCACTACACCAAGTCGGTAAGGTGATATAGTGTCAGTCCCGACCAAATGGAAATATTAGTGTGTAAATGAATGACCTTGACATTCACTAAAGACCATAGTGATTACATACTTTTCATTAGAACTTATTTAATTGAGTAAGAAGTCCAATGACCCGATATCGTGCTTGCCGTATGCTAGGTTGAAGAGTTTTGTTTAAGAGTTTCTTTAAATGAATCTTGTCTTCTTTCAAACATTTATTATATTGCCTCACTTTAGTGTTCGCCATAGTGAGAATGCACTAGTACTGTGTTCTGTCCCCAGCCCGAACACACTACAGTCTACAAAACTGATAAAATGCTTTAAAATATGTTCAACTAGAAGTGACACTGTTTGTTCACAGTATACTGTGATTGGGTTGGGTGTGTTGTGTAATGTCTTTGTCAGTATGAGTGAAAAACTAAATTTCATAGAAGACCGAATATACCACAGTCTCCCAATAAAAAATAACCAAACCCTTGAAGGTAAGACTTTAACTTGTTGTAATTGGCATGAACGTAAAATGCGAGTAATGTTTGTTTTGTTTTCCTTTCTACCTGAATGATGTCCCATGTTCTTTCTAACATTCTATGGACACTACAAAATTTGTCACATCATATTAAACATTTACAACTGTGAGAAAATGGCTAACCAAGACACAACATAATGTACATAAAGTGATCGTTTCGTGACCCGTTTTACCCGTTTGCAGTAAACTGTGATAGAAGTGTTGTTGGTTGTCTTCGGCAAAATGCTTTTGTGAGATAATCCAATGAAATAGGCTTCCACTATTGCAAAAAATAAAAGAGAAACATACCGCAGTATCCCAAAACCACAGACACGTAATGCTTTCCTTAAATAACCACAGGGCGTTAGGCAATGATATAAATCTAAATAAATATATATTAACATTAACAAATATGAAAATGTATCATTTCCATAACCAATAATTCAATTATGAATCAATGATACGATTGTGTTTATCATTTAAATCTTTCCTTTATATACAGGTCTCATAAATATAGAATTAGCTCCAATTGTCATTATGATGAACAATGTTTTATATGATGCCCCCACCTAGTATCCAACACATATCTATAAACAGTCACAGAAATTATATTCTTTTTAATCAATGCCATAACTCTGTAACTAATTCGTCTGTGAATTTACAGATAATGGCAGAAAAAAGATAACGCGAATAACGCAACCCCTTCCTGTGTTGTGTTAAACACCTTCACACATTCTAGTAACCCGTGATCCTTATTACAAGCACCCCTACGCCATCAAATGTGCATGTCGGAAGCTCACTCAGACGCTGTGATACGTTAGCTCCATTTTACAACCGTATCAGGAGAGATAAAGTTGAAATGTCGATTGGTCTAGTGGAGCATAAAGACGTTTGGAGTGTGCCTAGTACTTGCTAGACTCAAGCTGATTACAATAATTGATAGATTTCAAATCATTACCTGCGATAATCTGTTTCTGTGAGGAAGTTACAACGCTTTCTACCAAATTAAACGTATCTTGTGAAAAGGTTCTCTGATACTTTAAAATTAATTAATGACCCGCATTAAATCCCGCTATCGTCTCGAATGTCTATCTCCTACCGTACCACTAATTCTTATCTCCAGCACACAAGAGTAGTTCCGGTTTATTGAACGTATCGAGCTACCACAGGAAGTTGACAACTCCGGTAATCTCCGTTAACGAAGGCCTAATCGATCGTGGTTGCTCTAAGATAGTGTCGAAAAGAGTTAAACATCTTTAATGGAAGTGTTTTGAAGATATTATTACCGGTATATTGTTCATAAAGTTTCTTCAAAGATAGTGATGAGCTATTGAGTTTTCCTCAGGTGAAAAGACCTTTTTATCAAGTCATGTTTCGCCGGAAATGGAGTGCAGCTTCGCCTAATGACATTTTAATCTTATTAGTGTTCACTTTATAGGTGTCAAGTCGCGTGGCGGAGTTGTATGACTTGGCATCTGATCAATACCTACCTCGACAGCTTACAGCAGCGCACGGCTAAAACGTTAACCAAGATATGTTACACAAGGTTTTCAGGTTTAACCAAGAGTTAATCCCCTTAGTCGTGATTATACACTTGTACTTGATTGCATAGGTAATTGATATCACTGTTTAACTTATTGGTCCTAAATTAGTATTGTTCTGAAGCAATCACAACCTAACCTTGGAAACATTTCAGGAACCGTATTCATTTCATTATTTGTTTTACACAAAGGACTTTTTATCATTATTTTCTTTAAATTTATTTAAAGGTTATTTTCCTAAGCGTGGCGATGTTGGTAGGGAAAATAGTTCAATATTTTGATTAAGTCCTGGGAAATATTTCAAGATCTTAATACTAAAAATCTCAAGATTCAAATTTTTGGAATTTTTATTTCTCTAAACAAAGTGGAAGGAGGGGTATAGAAACAGACGATGAACAATGATGCATACCATGGCAGTGGTTGCTCGAGTTGGCTAAATGAGTACTAAAAACATTTTTAGAACACAACATTTCTGTATTTTATGTTATATTCTAGAAGACGTAATAGACTTCCCTTTTCATTGTCCAATAATCTAGTCAGTACTTTTACCCTCATTTAAGTGATTACTTCAATTATATCAAGGTATGTGTCCTCTTGTATATGTAAAACATCACTTGTTGTATGTTTAGGATGTTCATGTTGTGTTTGATGTTTTAGCCATTACATAGGAAATGGTAAAGGTGTTAATAAAGTTGAATATGATTTGAATTAAATTGAATGGTGTAAAGTCAACATAAACAATGTGTGTAATTTTTAAAGGAACAATGTAAGAACCATTTGTTTATTCAAAGGCTGGAAATCATTTCCAGGCGAAATATCAGTATTTTTGTAATGAAAGAGAAATCACTAATTTTCTGAAATGATTTACATTCAAACGAAGCGTAAAAGGAGTCCCTAAATTAATAAAGATGTTATCGTTCGTACGTCACCAGCTTTACTTTTTGTGGATTTTGTGGACACATTGAAACAACCCTTTTTCTTCAAATCTATTACATTCATTGGCTGTTTCACTCAAATTTTAATAATCGAGAATGCTTCTTACGAAAGGAATGTGCAAGGTTTAGGAATTGAAGGAAAGCCGAGAAAACCGTTGAATAACCACTGACCACCACAGTCATTACATGGAAACTGCGCATTGTGGGTTTCCAAAAAAAAAATCAATAAGCAAGTGTTGTTTCGTGAGGGTAACTAAATTCGTTTTCCATATTAAAGACATTACATGTATGTAGTTAATTATATACCACGTAGTGAATGTCACCACTGGTAGTCTGTCAGCATTTCATTCATCCCCGATTGTATTTTTAACAGATAATTCTTGAAGTCCATGATGTTCCGGAAAGGAAATCCAAAGGATGCAATCTTTATAAGTTTGTTTTTCGATTCGCATTACATTTTGCACATGCCTGGATGGTTAAGAAGAAAACGTATCGCTACAAGCTAAAATATATAATACCTAAATATTTTATCATAGCTTAAGATGATTCTTGATGAAGTGATTAAATGGTAAGTATTCAAACATTGTTGCAAAATGTGTCCTGCATTTAGAAAAAATGCCAATGCGACACGGTGAGCAATGTCTCTTTTAAAAGATGAATCCAATAATGATACATCAGAAATCAATTCATGTGATCTTATGATTATTTATTTCCCATTTTTAATATCTGACGACCTCTGGGTATCATTAAAGCCATCATAACAATTAAATATTAAAACCTTGCGTGGCTATTATAACAAATCTAATGCTTTTATCAAATATATTTTGGCCGGCTTCTGCCCTTCATTCGGCCTTCCCATATACAGTTGTAGTAGTATTAATCGTGGAATTAAAACCATTGATTCGTCATAAACACAGTGAATGATTGACGTCAATGTTCAACAGATGTTTCCCATGTAATTAAGGAAATTAGAAATTTAATGAAATGGGCAATTGTTGTATTGAGGATTATACGGACAGGTTATCTTAGTGATGCTGTAGGCCGATATTTTATTGTATTATCTTGGTATCACACAGAACACACTCGGAGCTTAACCATCACGATCATTGACACTAATCTTGTATTTTGCGCACGAAATCCTAAAAACGATTTTGAGTCCCTGTTGTATCAATTAAGTAATAAAAATAATGTTTTGATTAAAACGGGATCTTAAATCAATGAAAATGTATTTGAATTTGTACATGTATTGAATTTAGTTTCTGGCTAATTTTTTTAATGTATTTCGAAAGGAAAACAAGAGAAAAATCAAACTCGTATTATCAGCTGAAAAAGACCCATAAAAAACTAACAAACAAACAAAAATAATAATGAGGATTTGATTTGTTTTTAAAGAGGAATTTTATACTTTAATAATATTGGATGGAACCCTTGTACGATTGGATATTGTTTATGATTGAAAGGTGTGTAATGAATTTCATTATTCCCATGATACACATTACTACCAAGTTGATTGCAAAATATGTCAATTTGACGGCCAATATGAGCAATACTTATAACTGACATTAAAACCTCATTAATGAGTATACATAAATATTTTAGGAGGATTGGTCGTTCGCGTGCCTCAAACTGGACCGGATGGCTAATACTGGTACAGGTTAATATCCGTATCTCGTTTATTTATCAAATAATACAACATCGAGATAGCATCCCTTCACTATCGGACAAGATCTTAATAAAGCCGAGGCCACTCATATTAAAATCAGGACCAACAACAACATTCATTAAGTTTCCTTTTTTATCGCACCAAACCGTCATATCGGAAACTATATCATTTGTATAAGAATTTAATGAGGTTAATATTAAATGATAATATCTATATCATATCATTCCTATGAAAAATAATAGATGCAAATGTGTTTTCGTAGATATTTGTGTGCTTTCCTTGCAAAAAAATCAGTTTTTGTAAATTGTGGATTTTTAGAAGGGAAATAATTATAAATAAAATTTTGAAATTCAATCGTTTATTAATATTGGAAATGCATTTATTTTTTTCAAAAACAGCTTATAGTCCCATAACATGTATATAAGCCTGATAATATGTTATTTTAAATAGCATTTTAGGGTCTTGTACATCCCCAAATCTGTAACATTCTGTATTGTGACAGTGTTCCAGAATTTTTGCAAAGCAAAAAGAAAACAGATGAAAACATAAGTCAGCAAATTCATAAAAACGAATTCGCATTGGTATTGATTTCAATTATGAATATGTTTTATTTGTAATGTATATATCTTTATAAACATATAACTAATAAAAGCTATATTAAGATATAGTCACATTAAGCTCGGATTTTGATTTTAAGTATAGGGTATTAAGATTATTTTTATTTTATTTTTGTTAAAATTCAGATTTGAATGTGTTTATTGGTGTCACCAAATTTTTCAGAAACTGATTTAACATAATAGTAATTGTGTAAGTAAACCCCTAATTGTTAGAGGAAGTGTTAAATTATGTGTTATATGATCAAACATAAGGTCCGGAATACACCAAAGATTCGCTTTCTCGTGAACATCAGTCATATGTAACTAATGTCTACATACAATACGTTCCTACATCGAATAAAGCATGATATTATTTTGTTTAAGGTAGCCTCATACTTTTGGGAAACCCATGTCATTTTTTTTAATTTCTTGCATTTTTCATGCAGATTTCAATCTGTTGAAAAAATGGGTGTTCTCAAACTACTTTTTGAGATATTTGAGCTTGAAATATACCAACCGTGCAAATTTGCTAGCCGAAAATAGAAAAAGAAAATAATAAAATTATGTTTTCTGTAATATTAGGGTGAATATAGTCTCAATCCTATTGATTTTTGTCCTAAATTGCTAACGATAAAACAATATACATAACTATTGTACTTTTACAAATTTTCGTTGTTTCACATATTTTTCTTAATATTTGCTAAACTGATAGTGTTTCATTAAAACGTATTTTACAATCAGTTGAATTAAGAAAACCAATTAATTTTACAACACACGGTTTAAGGAGAAGACATTCTACACTACATGTATGTAATATATAACTATGCATTGCACTAAATATTCCATGTCCGAATTATTCGTACCTTTACTTTTGCATAGTAATAATATACTGAGTTTTGACGTCTTGATGTTGTATGAGATAACATCATTTTATAACATCACAATGTAATTGTAACAGGAATTATTACCAGTTCATAATTTATAGTAAACATCCTATGTGTATTAAAATGGAGAAGACAGTGAACATATTGTACTCATTTAAACAGGCAGTAGTTTGTAATTAAGATATTTTGTCATTTCTAATCTCGCCGAGTCAATTACTTAAACGAGACTTAATTAAGGAAAAAAGACAAGATAACAGGTTCCAACGCCATTGTACCTGAACAGGTAGAGCAATATGTTCGTTTACTCGCATCAGTTAGCTCGAGGGAACATCAAACGAACAAGGTCATTCTAACGGGCCAGGTAGCGCCTCGCTGAGTGATTAAGTGATTGAAATCAGATGAACAATTGTGCCGAAGCCATTTTAGTTAATCTAAACCCAACCTATCTTACGGGCACACACAAGGAGGCAGCAAAAAAGGCGGTCGCGGCTGACTGAATATGTGATGACGACACGGTTCAGTGAACTACCAACTGTTTACCTTAGGTTGACAGATGTGTAACTCCTTGAGGATCCTACCCCGTAAATAAACTTCAAAAGTCATCAACTCCACACAGAAGTAGTTAATTAATTGGATTAATCATGTAGGAAAGATACCAACATTGACTTGTTATGCTGTCACGTTAACTTCTCTTTTACTTCAATGTAGCAGTGGGCGGTCAAAGTCCGTGTATGTCGTCGCTGACCGAAGTTAAATGTACAATCTACGAAAGCGACCATAATCATAGTTCAGCGCTGTATGGACGGTTAAAATAAGGCTTAAACAATATAATTGTATGTTTATATGAAGTTTGTATGAAGAAAAAGGATAAAAAGAATTAAAATGTAAAATAAAAAACATTTAAAAAAAAATTAAAAACAGTCTATGCCACACTTTTGCAACATATCCGTCCAACCTATTTCCCTGTTATTTTTTACTTCTTAACACTAATCTTAATAAGCTCCACGATGAAGTGTAATGTTACTGAAAAAAGTATAGGAAATGTTCAACATTGTTCCGATTCGCACTCAAATAAAGATTCCTGTGATAATAAAAAACTGAGAGAAGAAAGTAGAGGAAGTGAAAGATGAGGAGGCAGGAAAGGATGGAGGATGAGGATATGGAGGACTAGTACGATGGTGACACCTCTAGGGCGGATGATTCACTCGTTATATGTTTGTCTAACACATTAACGGTATTACCTCTCATATTACGTTATTAAATACATTAGTTGGAATGTAGTGATCACGCACTGACGTGTAACATTACTTCTACTACACACCTTGTAACACCTTCTGGTTATAGCAAATTAAAACATTTCACCATATGGTCTGCAAATGTTCAATTTTCTTTGTTTCTTTTCCTATGAACAAACACAGTTCTTTCTACTGCCTTTATTCATCAACATCTTTATTTTTGGCATTGCTTAATGATATCGCGTGCTCCAAGCGCATTGGGGTAATATCTAATTGCGCATGTCACGAGCCTTGATATAGTCACGTGGTGTGCAGGCGGCCGTATTAAAGTCACGTGCATTGTATTTGTTAGCTGTTTTAATGCTATTGTATAACTGGTAATTTAGATCTGCTATCCCGTTATCACTACATTGATTTTTATCATTCTCTGACAGTTTTTGTTGTGTACCTGCACTTCCTCTAAACCTCTCAAATTTCAGTACCATTAAATTTCATTTAATAAATACTTAAAGGATGATACCCGTTAGAGTCTTTTTCTAATGATGCAAGATGTTATGTGTTCTGTGTATCTATTTATCTATTAAGAAATATTATCAATATTATGTTCCTGATGTTAGCAAATAATTTTTCACCTCTCAAATTTCAGTATAATTAAATCTTATTTAATAAATACTTAAAGGATAATACCCGTTAGAGTCTTTTTCTAATGATTCAAGATGTTATGTGCTCTGTGTATCTATTTATCTATTAAGAAATATTATCAATATAATGTTCCTGATGTTAGCAAATAATTTTTCAAAGAAGAGACGCTTTTGGAACGATCTTGTTAAGTCCAGATTAATATATGCTCTCTATCACTAAAATAAAATAAATCCGTATTTACTACAATAATGATTGGAAAAAGTTTCTGGCTTTACATAATGAGGAATGTGTGCATGTGCTGCCACCATATGAATGCAGTTTCTGTCCAATTTCCAATATTTATCCCACGCATTTTCATAAGCTATGTGGCAACTGTTTAACTGTTAACCACGATATCGTGCTGCCAATATGGAAGAGAAACACTTTTGCCAATACCCAATTACTTAAAACTAATATATGTTATTTTACTGACACATGAACCTGCAAGGCATTTACAGCATGTTTCCAGCCCTAAATACCACAAACTAGCTATAACTTTGTCTCCATCTGTCGCGTCATGTTGTTCATCAATTTAATCCAATCTCGAGGTTCGGTGTCCATCACATTCAAAGTGCAAACACCTGTAGTTATTTCTAAGATGTGGTGATAGTGAAATCATGAATTAAAGCCGAGAACAAAACAAGTTTTTGTTTGTACCGCGATGAAACGAACATCAGTCATTCAGATTTGAATTACCATTGCAATCAGAAATATTACCTTTAGCTCAGATGGAAGATAACAAATAAAATTGGGCTTCCTTTATAATATCTAAAGAAAAGCAAATCATCATTTATTATTCAGCTAGGTTCATAATAGAAAACTATTGGGCAAAAATGGCTTTAATTAGAGATTTAATATATTCTAAGTTAAACATTTATCACAATAAACACAATCATATCACGATTATTTAAGATTTACTCAATTCTATAATGCTCTCACATAATCAAATGTTCCAGAATGATTAATAAATACGTCTTAAGTAAAATAACCGGATTTAACATATATTATCAACATATTCAATTAATTACGCCTAATAAAAATGAAACCACAAGTCGAAAGAACACAATAGTTAAATGTACGTTACTGAGATAATATGTATTGTTACGATGTAAACTCTCAAAATTTGATCTGTTTTATCAACTTTTATTACAAGAACAGCATATTTCGAATGCATCATACATGTACCTTCCAGCATGATCATATGCATATGCAATCTGAAAGAAAATGAATATGGTTTAGTATAAAGAAATGTGATACCGTCGGACAACGTCGACAAATTTGATTCGTTGTAATCTTCAATAAACTTTATTTTTATGATTACATTGGAATTAGTTGAAAATTATTACTTAGTACATGAGATGTAATTATGCAAAAAAGACAACTAATTAAAAGATCAAATTTCAAATCCCGGTAAAAATCGATGACGTTCTGTAAAAAAATACCACAGCTTATAACACAATTGCTCCACATTGTAAACAAGTATTGTGCATGTATAAGTCCCAAGTATTTTACCTCTTCCATGTAAGGTCATATTGATATTTTTTTCAATAAAATGAATACATTATACCACAATTGAAAAAAAATATCAAACGGAGTCTACTCATTTATTGTCTAATTTTGTAAAATTATATTTTATAAAGCAAAAATGACAGGTAATCGTCATCATTCTCTATATTTTGTGTCCGAGCCAAATACTTAATGCTAGTTAAATGGTAGGTCGTTCTAAGGGTGTGAAGGATGTGCTTATCAGTAGTTGCAATGCAAACAATGAGAGAATTGATAAATGCACTGTTCTTTCTTTAGTAAAGTAATTAAAGCTTGGACTGTAATAGAATAGATATATGCCTATTTTTTTTTTTTATATATGTATTTCCTCCCAAATCTACTTCATTGAATCCACAATGAATTTCTATTTCTCGTCTTTCATTACAATAAAATATCCGTTTTCAAAACCATAGACGCTCCATCCCTTAAGGCTTTGTCAGCTACATTTGCCAGAGGTACACTGATAACAATACTTGTTATAATTATATTTTTTTCTTGTACAACAATGAATAAGACCTTTTGCAGCTATACTATTACATATCACGGTCATACTGCGGTCTCACAGATCACACAGACACATACATGACATACAGAGGTGTCTGTCCTTACGCGAACTGAGTTGTTAATAGGACATGTAACAAATTTAACTCGTGTTTCGTCCGTCGTCGTGCGCCGTGCGCCGTGCGTGGTGCGCAAGACTATTTATACTAAAGCCTACTGCTCCTTAACCGTTTAGTGGATTACATCCACATTTGGTGTGAAACATCATTGGGGAAGGACTAACATATTTTATATTAATGAGAAAGATCCGACCCCTAGGGGTGGGGCACCAAAAAGAATTTTTTCCTAGTTTAAGATTTAAAATCCTACTCCTCCTTCATCCTTGCATGGATGGCAGCCATATTTGTTTTGAGACATTGTTCGGAAAGGGCAATCATATTTCATATAAATGGGCCTGCTCCAACCCCCAGTGGCTGAGGGTTTGGGCCCCAAACGGGGAAATTTTCTTAATTTTAGCTTTAAAAACCTGCTCCTCCTTCATCTTTTGATGTATTTCATCCATAGTTGGTGTACAATGTAAAACATTATTAGAGAAAGACAATCATATTTTATTTGAATTAGCCAGGTCTGACCTCTAGTTATTTATATCTTCGCATTTATTGTATACTTTGATTTTCGATTACGGATCGGTTAGTTATGTCGCTGTTTGTTTCTTTTGTTTTAATTATTCACCTTTACTGATAACACATTCTAGAGTGTTATGGATATGTCATGAAACTGATAACGATTTTATTTTTAAGTGAATGATCATGACTAACACCACATGATTGTCTACATTAGCTAACAGTTATCCTTAATTACATAAACTTTGGCTTGCTACATCTGATTTACCTCACGTACCAGACCCACAGGACACGAGCATTGGCGTGAGAGATGTTAAAGGCATGACAACCATGTCCTCAAGCCAGATGACTATCTATTGCCTCGAAGTGAAATCAATTATGGGCAATGTAAAACCGCTACCTGCCCAATGAACATTAATTACCCGTGTTTATTTCCACCCATCGTAAATTTCATTCAGCGGGTCGTACTCATCAAACTAAATCGCATGTGATGCGGACATTTATATCGCCAACAACATCTGTCAGAAAAAACGAGATATATGTTAATACTTCCTGTTCGGCATGCGGCCGCCTTTGGCCGCAGTGTGGCTCTATTGAGAAGCTCATATAGAAATCAAGGACTTAACTTCATGAGGTGTTGATAACACAACGCGAAATGGTGGCACGACCCTCCGTCTAAAGGTCTCCCTCGAGATTTTCACCCGACTCTGTTTCATTCCGCGTGTCACTAGAAAATTACTTTAAAGAATGGAATCTTGTGCCAATGGTATCAGTCATTAATTTCATGAAATTAAATAGAATTAGCTCTTTTATATATCTTAATATAGCGTAATTCTGTTCAACGCGATAGAAAACTAGGTTTTGTGACATTTCCCTAAATCGCGATAAATCGATTTCTAGCTTGAAGAATATAACTGATCAACTGACGATTTGTGATAGTCAGTGACTTCAAAGCATTTTTATCTCCGTATTAGTCGGTTAAGATTATTCAGGTATATCAATTTTCATGTTTGTTAATCGGATTGCTGTAAGGCGATTTATTCTATTAGCAATTTGCACCTGTATACATTTAACTGATTGTCATTAAGTGTGTGTTGTAACAAAAGGGTTGCACATCCATGTAACACATACATATCATCAGTATTTATGTAATAATTAGTGTTGCACCCGTTTTATAGTGCCTTTCTGGCGACAATCGCATCGTTTTTAAATATATAGCAGTATATACGCATATTGGTATATTGATTTTACTACCAAAGGGAGATAACACGCACAAGATGTATATACAAACAAACAAATTGACTGTTATGTCTTCTAAATATAAAACTAAAATTTTACATTTGCTGGTCACGAAATGTAATTTTACTTACTTAAAATTACTGTTACAGTCTGAAGGCCAATGCCATTTCAGCTCCGTCACTGATATCATACAAATACATTGTAATGGTAATAGTGTCAGTAAAAAAAACCCAACAAATTTTAAGTGTATTTCATAACAATTCAGAGAAAAACATGTTTTATATCGCAAGTTATTATAAGTGATGTGTTTAACTTTATAAACAAAACATGATGTAACATAATGAAAATATCTGGTTAGATCTTTAAGTCATTTTTATTCCATTTTTCCTCAAATCGTACAATATTCATGGTTTACATTTTTATTGACCACGGTTTGTCCACCCTTAGTAAAACATTGTGAAACCGAAAGACATCTGAAGTGAAATTTGGAGTATTCTGATTCTGTATTGTTTTCAAATGATGGATTTTGTTGCATTGATATATAAATATATATATTTAACATTTCGCCAGAAAGCATTGAGAAACGCCGTAATGTGTAATGTTGGGGAAACAATACGACCAGGCCTACAAGCTCACAGGACAACGGGACACATCCCTTTGATGTCTAAACACTAGCCAATACTTTGTGTTGCTTGAGCGTATCAACCTTTAGTTGGTGAACGATAACAATGTAACACACTGTAATTAAATGGGGGAAATGTATTGATGGAACATTTCCGTGCATTTTGCGGAAACGCAGCATGCTTCTAAAATCGTCCATTTCAGCATCCCTTTGGAATTCTCTGGGGCAATTATTCAACCCTTTTCTGTGTTAAACCGATACGTTTAATCACATTTTCATCATCATTAGTGATGTTAGTATTATTCCGTTGCTAATCAAATTAGATGTTTTCATACACTTCAGGCAGCCAGGAGTGAACCGTGCTAAACCTGTGTCCGCCATGTTTGGTCGCTTGTGCCAATAAGAACAAAATTCTCTGCATGGGGTGGCCTTAGGAAGCGTTCATATTGACGATCAAATAAAACCGGACCGATAATGAAACTAATAATGCCCTACTACCTCGGTGATCCGTGAGTGTAAACGAAATGTAATAGACACCGAGATACCCAGAAGGGACTTAGGAGACTGACGTACAATGCAGAGAAGTACCGAACTAATGGGTCATCAGGCCAATTTTTATATAAAATACCAGGCTATTAAGATCGGCTTACAAGAATAATTGATTCAAAAAGTCACTGGAGAGTTGACAAATGCTGCAATGATGTTGTAAAAGCTGCATTAACGAAATTGGATATAATATGCACTTATTTAAACAAATTACTGCTAACAGTACACATAGAGATGCCAATGTTATACCCAAAACCGTTCAACGAAAAGTAGCAATGCATATTGTATCAAAATGTAGAAAAAATATCTTTGTTTTAAAGATGTTCCTACGGCGGCACAGAAGTGACAAGAAAAATATTTTTTTAATGTAGGCAAAAAAAAAAAAATATTTTGTGTAGGGTGAAAAATATTTTTTTCTTTTACGTGCTCACGTAAAACTTATTACGTGAGCACGTAAAACGTTTACGTGCTCACGTAAAACACTTTGTGTAAGAAAAAAAAATAAGCACGTAAAAGAAAAAAATATTTTTCACCCTACATAAAATCTTTTTTTTTTTGTCCTACATTAAAAAAAAAATCGTGTCACTTCTGTGCCGCCGTATGTTCCACCGCCGACAGAGCATAAATGATATTCATCATTTGAACAATAATTGTGGTTTAATCGTGTATACATATACCAAATTAACACCAAAAAAAAAATAATATAAAATAATTTATTTCGCCTTTGATGCATGCGCAATCAGTTCGTCATTCCATAAATGGGATATAGTGCCAAGGACTTTGTTCGGGATGCAATTAATTATTTTTCATATTTTTTAAATTAGAAGCGCAAACTTTCAATGATGGTAAATGGTAATAAGGAAGAAATATAATAAAACGTCTGCTCCTGTTTTTTATAGTGAAAAAAAATACCATTTGCCAGCGATGGAGCATCTTTTTTTAATATTATCATTTCGTCCTTGTTAGCGTTTTAGAATCAATTTGGCAATCACTATACTATAATTATGTCATATCGCCTCTTTACCTGGAAATTCAAATAATAACAGCAATGAAACAAAGACAGAAAATCATGTTTGGAGAAGAAAATAATATATCAATTCGCTATTAATAGCAGTTGCAATACAAATTACCGTTGGTTGATTTACGAAGTGAAACATTTCACATAATCCGCCATATCTAGTGACTTCGCCCGTGTTTTTGTATTATTTATATAATTAGACCTGTAGCGTTTTCATTGGCTGAAAAAAATAATAAAATGACGTCAGGATTTCGAGGATGGCAGGAAAAAAAGTAATTTTGTGTGCGAAAGGAATCTGGTTTACAGTACTCTGACTGTTTACCGATAAACAACTTAACTTAAATTTCAAACATGGTATCTCATATTTGGCATATATGTACACTTGACATATGATGTTTTGTATTCAATGTAATTTTGTTAATAATTAGGTATTCTTGTTTATAATACAATCGTTTTGTTTTAGAGAGAAGAACTTTTGTTCTTATGAAATGATTATATATAATCTATGCCATAATTTTTGAAGTAATTTGAAATCCTACTGAACGCTTTGTCGTGTACAAAAAGGGAGATGGAGAACAAGAGAGAGTGTGACGTTATGTTGACATGTTCCTACATGTGACGCTGAAATGCAACTAACTCTTTCGCTATTTACAGCGCACACTTTGCACGGATTTGGAAGTCATCCATTTACATTTATTTACCTTCTACGCTATGTAGGTCACATGGATGATGATATCAAAAGAGGAAACCTGAATATTCCTCATGAAATTTAATGTAAGCCTGCTCACAAATCGATCGATGGTAAAAAATAAAAACGATTTTAAGAGAGAAAAAAACTTTTACAAACAAATACTTTACTACATTGTACATTTGTTTGGGGATTCAAGATAGTTGATAGTTGACCTTGGCTCTCTAAAACAAGCCAAGAATAAGAAATTGACTTCGCTCTCAATTCTTTCATTCTTTTATTCCAATACCATTTTACGATCGACATTTAATTGGAATCTGTGGAAATATTCCAGCTATTTTTGTTTGCCCTGAAGCTATCACACCTCCATATTTACAATCAAGACAATGGCTTGAGTGTGTATAGAGACTTACGTGACTCCCTATACCCCGACCATACCTCATCAAGGGGCTTGCATGTTGTACAATTTGGTGCCAAATGATCGCATTGGATCAGATAAGTTTGTCATGGCTATAGAAATTTACCCATAAAGTAAGCACGCGTTGCGTGTTCCTGCTAACTTCTCGCCTCGGAATATCCCATTAGGTTTGGTAATGTATCTAATTATTTGGAAGCGAGAAGAAAAACTTCATACCTGTGATTAACAAGTCGTGGTCCGGATTTCCGACTCGCTATTGTGATTGATGAACACAATACAAATTACGCCTTGAGGCGGCAATTGTTTTGATCAAAGTCTATTTGACATTTCAAGAACGATAGGTATGTTTTGCCCTTTTATTCAATTATCTTACCTCACTGTGTGTGGTATGGTACAATGAAGGCACGTGTTGAGAACAAGGTCTTAGTAAGTTATAAGCAATTGATTGTTGAAAAATAGCATTTTCGGTTTATTTTAATGATATCAATTTTCGACGTAAACACACATAAGGAGCAAATATATTCACTTGCAGTGTATCATATTCTTTAATAAACAAATGCATACTTCGGAACCCCACAAAATATTATCAATTGCAATGATAAACATGGTCTTTTGTTATCTCAATGGCTTTCTGTGATATTGGTTACCTTTTCTAGGGAGATAGAACTAGCAAATGAGGAAAAGATATCAGTATTACTAGAGGAGCGAGGGTATTCTACCAAAAACTTCAAGTAAGCACCACACGCGACACATTGCATATATGAGAGGCCATCATTGAACTACCTCAGCTGAAAATAGCAAGTTTTACATAAGCCACCAATCAACCAACGTGTAACTCATTTATATGTCATCTCAGGTCCGTCAGATGGAGCAAAGTGACCGATGCTACGATTGTTGTACTCAAAGGAATAATAATGGAGACAATATTTGTTGTTACTATGATTAATTAATGACTTTTCAATTTATTCAAGTTGGATAGATAGCATTGCGTGTTATTATTTCTGTGCTTCCTTTTACTGAAAAGGGCGACTAAATTAAGGCTATTCTCTCTTCTCCTGACTCTATTTTACCTAACATCTCTCTTTTCATTGTCAAACTTCTGCCGTTGATGAGAGTGATCAGCGCTGTTCATAAAGGGTTTGGGTTCTCTCCCGTAGCCAAACCCTACCTTGTGTAGCGTCTGCTCTTGCTTAACATTCTGCATAAATGACTGGGACATCTCAGCTAAGCATTTGTGAACTTGTTGCATAACATTCCGATATTCGCATGTGATTTGATGTACTTTTAGGAGCATCAGATGTACTTTAATATGCATGTACTTTTACATACAATGTGTAAATAAACGTCCACATGTAGCTATGGATGCTATTGATATGTAATTATGAACATAATATGTGGCTGTATAAGACAATGAAGTTTGTTTTGTATCGGTGTTTTGTGAGGTGAAATTTAGTACCTATTAATATTTTCAAAATCACCTTGATCTCATATAATAATTTAATTTCATATGTTATACTCATTTATATTGGTTAGATTTTTGAAGTGTTTTCCCCATAGACCGAATAAATTGTATATCAAGTAATATGACGTCACGCATACAGAACATTTTCGCGGGATATTTTAAAGGCGACAAAGTCATTGGCAAAACTGAACTATTGGATAAGATATCAATGCGTCATAACTCAATTTGTTTTATTGTAAAAGTAAGAAAAATCACTGAAATTTATGTCTAATAAGTACTTAATTGAGTTAATTAAATCAAATTATAAGCATTATTCTTTATCTTAATATCAATATCTTTTTGATTTATGAAGTTATAATAATAATAATATAATCATAATGATAAAAGACTTTATTTAGAGTCGATAACACTTTGAGTCGGAGACTCGTCTTCCAAGTGGTCGACATAAAATTATACAATTTGAACAACATATAAGTTATAGACGAAGGACGGACATTCTTTTTCATGACTATGAAGAATGTCCTTCCGTGTTTTGTCAATGACGTCATAAACTCAAAGATATAGGGAATTATGCTTAAAATTATACTCGTATTTCGTTAAGTTTTCGGTGATATTTATGTAACTATGGTCATTTAAATCTGTAATAATGTGTTCATGTAAGTTATCATTAAACTTTTATCTTCGCAGATCTAGGCGTGCTATATGATCTTGATTTGTAATACTGTCAGGTGTTGAGGAACGTTGGTCTGTGTGAATCTATGAATACTCATATTATGTCGACAAACTTTGACCTGCGCTAGTTTATGCACATTTATATTATGTTAGTGATCTTTGAGTTTCTTGGATATATATGCACATTTATATTATGTCAATGTACTTGGATCTGTGTGAATCTAGAAACCCCTGATTACGTCATTGATTTGATCTGTGTGAATTTTGATCTGCGTGAATCTATGGGCACTTATATTGTGTAAATGCGATGCTATCTCTCGTGAGTATATGTACGCTAATGTCAGTGAACTTTGCATATTTATTATTATACTCACGTATTTATGTGTACTTGTACAATGTCAGTGAACTTTGATGTGTGATGGATGTCCGTGAGCGGTATAAGGCTACAGCAGCAGACAGTTGGTGCGACCTTTGAGAACAAAAGGGTCCTAATTATTTGATAATAAACACGTGAGAGACCCGTTAAAGCCAGCACAATATGTTGATATCAAACAAACACTGCTCAGGACCAACTGTTATTCTATGAAGGTGCGAGAAGACTCCTTCGAGGATTTGACTGTCTTCGCTGTGATCTTCGCCGTATTGATATTAATGAGGATATAAAATTAGTAACTGTATATAGCTCATTAGCAAATCTAGATTATCTCATACCTGTCTGCCTCAAGAATATCACAATAAGGTATGAAGAGGTAGCATCATCAAAGCCAACGAAAGGTCGCGTGCTGTTTCTACAAGCCTACGCTTTTCCCCAATCATCCAATTTATCGCGAAGTCAATCACCCCGGGGCCTGAGCGCGTATCTGGTAGTAGCTTTAAAGGGGATATCTCCAATTACAATTTAATTAAGAGGAATGTTAATATTTAATAAATTTATGTCCAACATGCTGCTTGTTTTACAGGCAATCAGGACTTATTGACGTATATATTTGAAAGTAAATTGGTCTGATGGCTCGCAATTATGTGATTGGGAACGCATTTCATACAGGTTGTTGATATTAATTACAATCAAATAGCAATCGTTGAAGCCAATTACTCAGTGGTTCGGCAGCCTAATGAACATCCAATCATCTGATGATTTCCCTGGCTGTAGATTATAGCCTTTTGTCATGGCATAGGTATTGCTACAGAGTAGCAGTTTGAGGCAGGGCATAGCGGCCATTACAGGTGATTCATGCATGATAGAAATATAATCGGAACAAACTGTACCCATCGTGCAAATTATGTAATGAAGTACAAAGTAATCTTTGTTGACGAATTTGCCATATATGTGCTATATTTCTCTTTTATCATACGTATGATATGCGCAGGCGAAATGCCTGGGTATATATGCTGTATAACAATAGATAGTTTCATTGCTTTCGTGGTTGTAGGAAATTCACGAATAAAAAAATACAACGAAATAACATGCACCAATACTCAAAAACATGTTTGATATGATAACGATTGTAATTACAGTTCAATTTTATCATTGTTGTTTTCATTTTTCGCAATAATACACTGCGGCATAATGCACACATGCAAAGAAAAAAATAAAGAATCTTAATTAAGTCAAACTGACGTGACGTTAAAAAGTCAATATAAATATCATAAAACGTAAGACTTAAAGCTAAAAAGTAGATAAATAAGATAGCATGTAATGCAGCCATTTATTATTGAAGGGAGAAAACCGACTCATCAGGGGGCCAAAGCTGATTATTCATAAATAGTAAAGATGAAAAAAGTTTAGCTTATATGTAAGGCAACTACTGGTTTTATTGAATAGTGATGATTAGAGGTAACAACTTTAGTGCATTCAGCAAAAATTGTTATCTGATAAATCACATATATCGTTTGTATCCTTAGCCATTTTGTTCGTACAGTAGTTGGTTCAATGTAACAAAATTAACACTTAATAAAATCATTAATATGAAATTATATTTATATTAAATCATTTTAATGCATTTCCTCAAAAAAAAAATATGTGAAATATTGGTAGCAGTCATGAATCATGAAATGATTAAAATAAATTTGGATTCCTTAATAAAACTATAAATATTATTTTGTCTAATTGATTTACCTAGAAAAGCTAGCAAATTTAAACGGTCTGTCCTATTTTAATTAAATAGAAAAGGAAAACTGTTTCTGTTCTCACACTTAAAAATTACAAAGACTCGAGGACAACATTCCTGAATGAAATATTTATTTCGTTAATTTTCTGTACCCCTCGCCATCTTGATATAAACACCACACATCAATAAATATAGGACAGAGATACAGCGATTCAGGTTTACGATAATTGGATGACTGGTGCTATAAGCGATATCGTTACAAGTAAAACAGTGCAAATCGGACACAGAAATGGGTGTTTATTGTCCTATATCCGCCGGCTTTTTAAGGCGGAGCTGACCACTTAGCGCCATAAAACGTTACATGCCAAATTATTCATGACAATCATTGAATCTGTTCGGGCAGGAAACGTTCTGGGGAATTCATACACTGTTTTAATGCATCGCATAGTGGAGCTGTCTGTAAGTGATTGACTATTTCCTACGTTTTATGGAAACACGACCGTGTGACGATACTACGGTTTATGTACCTATTCTAGTTGTGTGGAGGGCAATTACAGCGCCCATTGCTAGAAAAAATGGCTAAGTTGAAAAGCATAAAGACAATGTGATTACAAAACAACAAAATTTATGTAACTTTATTACCAAAGTTTGACGTGGCCATGATAGTATACAGTATTTATAAATCCATAAGATCCGGAAGAGAAAACGTCTGACATATCTGAAGCAGTTTTTCGTCAAATATCCTCGAATTACAAATAATATATATTTAGTTATGATATGTATATAAACAATGAATTCATTTTGCAAATAGATTAATCAGACGATTCATACATGGAGTAGTTGGGTTGCTAACATGTATAAGAAACGTTTCCTGCAAACCAATATTACATTTGTTATCTTCATATTTATTTTACATAGTTAATAACTTCGGATAATTTTGAAAAGTTGCCTAATTCAAAGGATTCGTTGAATGTCCTTTTATACTGTATCCCATATATTAAGCGGTATGATCATCAAACTGGAGGACTGGTTGATTGAGTACGACATATGATAAGGGCGTTTCTGTAGTACAGTGCTGCCAAATAGTACACACTATACTTAATCCTTTTGTAAAAGTTATCGATCAGATATGAAAAATATTATATGAAAAACTTACATATTCGTTATATAAATGATATTTACTATAAGCAAATTCAGAACACGTTGGGATCGAGTTGAACTTTCTTTGTTACTAATCCTTCCTAAATCGACCAGTCTCTTGCATCTTAAATACCGACTGCCATTCTTTGTCAAACATCAGTTGATACATTTCTTTAATTCTTAATTTTGACACTTGTTAAAAGAAGGTGTGTACTTAAAAGCTCTGAAATCTTATTTGATGTATAATCTACGTATAATCTTATTTATTTCTGTATAGAAACCCCATCGATCGATATAACTCAAAGCTTGCTCTTTTCCGTTTAAGCATAATATTTCCGACCGTGTAGTCTTTAATGACTCGATTTCATCAATTCACTCTCTATCCATCATTGAAAACCGTATCACTTATCGTTGTTGAAGAAAATGCTTTAATCAACACATCAGTCTTTGAAACGTGTCAAGTTGAACATGATTAAAATGCCATCGTTAAATTCCCTTCTTAGAATTGCCCAGTGCCTGTTAAGAGGGGAAGAGGCTGTCGACTTTCCTCTATTCAACATAACTTTATCGAATGCTCCACGTCGAGGAAGTACAATGGATCTGCAATGCGTTTCAACATCCTGGAAAAGAGATTATTAAACTGAATTTCCTCCGGGTTGTGCACTGAGTGGAGCTTTCTTTGTTTTCTTGTTCCAGTCTTATAGAGAAATCTATCACCTCGCCGCGACTTTGTTTAGAATTCTTTCAGTTGATTAATGGTGTAACGAACCAAGCATATCCTTCTTCAATTGGCTTGCATAAACATGAAGCTAAGTGTTGTCAAGACAACGTAAATGGCTTTGTTTACCGGATGGTTTTACAACATATATCCGGAAATACGTTAACACATTGTGAGGAAAAATTAGATACAATAAAATATACAATTAAAAACAACTACTCTTGATCTAAGTGTATCCAATACATAAATTGTTATGCGAATGATGTGATTTTCCAATTTGTACGTGAAATATGACAGTAACGAGTGTATTTTTCACATTTCATTTAAATGGTGTGACCTCAAATATTAGAAAAGTCTTTCACTTATAGTATCATAAACTTCTTTATTTGGTTTTCAATGACACTCAAACGATACAAAATTAACCTCATAAATTGAAATGACGCTTTCACAAAATTGTGTTATATATCAGCGCCTGTGATTGTAGGGGCCTAGCACCAGTACGCTGATAACGATCACACTGCCATTCTAAACGATTTATGGAAAGTTAAACGAATTTTGTTTAAAAATTCAATGAAGAATTTAACCCGACTTGGTTACATTTCCAAAGTCAACAAACGCTCCTGAAATCGATAGCGACGATACATCACAATTTATTACAATGATTTACTGCAAGGTAATTTGAAATCAAATGTGTTGATAAATTACAAATGACTTGGGGTTATTGAATTGTTTTTTCGGGGAAAACTCATAACTTACAATTATCGTCTACTAATAAAGAATTCGTGATATATGTTTATTTTGGATAATATTTTTATACTTTGAATTGAAAGCTAATCAAGATGACTCTGCAAAAAAGGGGAGGTAATTTAACTAGGTGTGTGTGATATAAGACTGTCAGCGTAAAAATCAGCTGTTATAAAAATCCTGTTTTTGAAAGTTTTTTATGGCAATTTAAATTATCTAAGCCAGGTGTGATTCTTTGTTTATGAACTTGTTCCAATAGTCTTTGATGATTTACCTCCAAAGAAGATTATATATTCGTTCCACTTGACATTTAACGTTGCCTGATATGACCTAAGCCTTTGATGATATCTTACTTCCCTTACTTTTCCAAATCACTTTGTTCCAATATATCCCTGAATTTTTAGGAGCCATCGCTTACTTTACGTATATACATATTTATGAATATATGTTTTCAGTTTGGGTACCTGCTTTGTTGGTATTTAGTTAATTCTGCCTTCTCCATGATACATTTCTATCCTTACCAAACAAACCTCTCATTTACTCGCACACATTATCAAACGTATTTAAGTTATTTGTTGTATATATCATTGTAATCAATAACCTTGGAGACAATTACAAACTATAAACGACGCAAAGTAATCCATTTTGATATGGTTTTACTTATTTGAAAATATACTAGTCATTCTTGTCCATATTCAAACATTTTCTTGTAATCCAACTGCTTTTTACACGAATAATTAAAGTAAGTTGTTGATTGGGAAAAAAAGTCATGCAAATCGGCTGTGGTATAAATAGCCATGGTTTCCTAGCAATAGCCTCTGTTTTAACAAACAGCGAGAATACTGAGTTATATATGGATAAAGAAGAAAGACGTATATACACGATTATATAAACAAGTAGGTGCGTGTATAGTAAGAAAACACATCAGCTTCATACAATATTGATGTCTC